>NC_069502.1:541915865-542215865 GCF_027579735.1 Bombina bombina | reverse complement strand
TCGGACACTTTTGCAACTGATAGCATACACCTAGATTTAGAGTTTTGCGTTAGAAGGGGTGCGTTAGCTACGCGTGCTTTTTCCCCCCCGCACCTTTTAAGCAACGCTGGTATTTAGAGTTCTCTGAAGGGCTGCGTTAGGCTCCAAAAAGGGAGCGTACAGGCATATTTACCGCCACTTCAACTCTAAATACCAGCATTGCTTACAGACGCGGCCAGCTTCAAAAACGTGCTTGTGCACAATTCCCCCATAGGAAACAATGGGGCAGTTTGAGCTGAAAAAAAAGCAGCACTCAGCTCCTAACGCAGCCCCATTGTTTCCTATGGGGAAACACTTCCTAAGTCTGCACCTAACACCCTAACATGAACCCCGAGTCTAAACATCCCTAACCTTACACTTATTAACCCCTAATCTGCCGCCCCCACTATCGCTAACCCCTGCATTACACTTTTAGCCCCTAATCTGCCGCTCCGGACACCGCCGCAACCTACATTATACCTATGTACCCCTAATCTGCTGCCCCTAACACCGCCGACCCCTATATTATATTGATTAGCCCCTAATCTGCCGCCCCAACGTCGCCACTACCTACCTACACTTATTAACCCCTAATCTGCCGACCGGACCTCGCCACCACTATAATAAATGTATTAACCCCTAAATCTAAGTCTAACCCTAACCCTAACACCCCCCTAAGTTAAATATAATTTTTATCTAACGAAATAAATTAACTCTTATTAAATAAATTAATCAAATTTAAAGCTAAATACTTACCTGTAAAATAAACCCTAAAATAGCTACAATATAACTAATAATTATATTGTAGCTATTTTAGGATTTATATTTATTTTACAGGCAACTTTGTATTTATTTTAACTAGGTACAATAGCTATTAAATAGTTAATAACTATTTAATAGCTACCTAGTTAAAATAATTACAAAATTACCTGTAAAATAAATCTTAACCTAAGTTACAATTAAACCTAACACTACACTATCAATAAATTAATTAAATAAACTACCTACAATTATCTACAATTAAATCAACTAAACTAAATTACAAAAAAGAACAAACACTAAATTACAAAAAATAAAAAAAGATTACAAGAATTTTAAACTAATTACACCTACTCTAAGCCCCCTAAAAAAATAACAAAGCCCCCAAAATAAAAAAATTCCGATCAGCCAATAGAATGTGAGCTCAATCTGATTGGCTGATTGGATCAGCCAATCGGATTGAACTTGAATCTGATTGGCTGATTCAATCAGCCAATCAGATTTTTCCTACCTTAATTCCGATTGGCTGATAGAATCCTTTCAGCCAATCGGAATTCGAGTGACGCCATCTTGGATGACGTCATTTAAAGGAACCGTCATTCGTTGTCGTGAAGAAGGATGTTCCATGCCGGAGGTCTTGAAGATGGAGCTGCTCCTCGTCGGATGGATGAAGATAGAAGATGCCGCTTGGATGAAGATGTTTGCCGGTCCGGATGACCTCTTCTTGCCGGATAGGAGGAAGACTTCGGAACCTCTTCTGGACCTCTTCTTGCCAGATAGGAGGAAGACTTCGGAGCCTCTTCTGGACCTCTTCTTGCCGGATAGGAGGAAGACTTCGGAGCCTCTTCTGGACCTCTTCTTGCCGGATAGGAGGAAGACTTCGGAGCCTCTTCTGGACGGATCAGTGATACCCGGCGTGGTAAACATAAGGTAGGGAGATCTTCAGGGGCTTAGTGTTTTTAAGGGGGGTTTGGGTTAGATTAGGGGTATGTGGGTGGTGGGTTGTAATGTTGGGGGGTATTGTATGTTTTTTTTACAGGCAAAATAGCAGAATTCTTTGGGGCATGCCCCGCAAAAGGCCCATTTAAGGGCTGGTAAAGTAAAAGAGCTGTAAACTTTTTATTTTAGAATAGGGTAGGGCATTTTTTTATTTTTGGGGGCTTTGTTATTTTTTTAGGGGGCTTAGAGTAGGTGTAATTCGTTTAAAATTCTTGTAATCTTTTTTTATTTTTTGTAATTTAGTGTTTGTTTTTTTTGTAATTTAGTGTTTGTTTTTTTTGTAATTTAGTTTAGTTGATTTTATTGTAGATAATTGTAGGTAGTTTATTTAATTAATTTATTGATAGTGTAGTGTTAGGTTTAATTGTAACTTAGGGAGAGAGTAAGCGCTAAAAAGCTTAAAAGGCTAGTAAAAGGTACATTTTAATACATATAAAAATTTACAAATGGCAATCAGACGCATGGATCTATGTCTGACTTAACAAAAATATATATATATATATATATATATAATAAACAAATCTAAAAATATCTAAAAATATCCAATGGAGTATAGCATGTGACGCTGACTTAGTGAGCCAGTGATGAGGAGTTAGAAGGACATGTACATTCAATAATATAAACAACCTAAGTGAGTGATTGAGTGCACACAATAGCTTTCAACAAAGAAAAATAGCATTCACAAAAAAGAAAAATAGCATTCACAAAAAATAGTGTTCACAAAAATGTTCAAATGTTCAACCGGTTATATGTAAGTGAATCCAGTAGTGTTTCCTCCAAAGTGACGTGTAGAAATATAACGTGAAGTCAATAATAGTAGAATGTAAATGTTGAGAGGGTCAAATTATTGTGGTTCAGCTGCTAAATTAAAAAATTGTAAATCCGTGAGGTGTATAAAAATAAAAATAACTTGTGAAAAAATCCACGTGGAAAACTTGAATTCAAATGATAAACAAAGGTCAAAAAATCAAAAGACAAAAACTGACATAACAAACAGTTTATAGTCTTGAGAAAGGCCTAGTCTAGGCCAAAACGCGTTGGCATACTGGTGAGCTTGGTTTTAATTACCTATATTATATATCATATACAGTGTTGCACTATTTGTTTCTCTTTTGTTCCCTTTTAGGTATTTTATCGATGTATTTGTTTGTTATGGATCTTACCAAGGATTTTTAACATCTGAATTAAGGATTTGTTTTCACTAGATCTTTAGTGCTTTTTAATATTATCACTGATTTTCTATTTTTGTCTTTTGATATTTTTGTCTTTTGATTTTTGTCTTTTGATTTTTGACCTTTGTTTATCATTTGAATTCAAGTTTTCCACGTGGATTTTTTTCACAAGTTATTTTTATTTTTATTTTTATACACCTCACGGATTTACAATTTTTTAATTTAGCAGCTGAACCACAATAATTTGACCCACTCAACGTTTACATTCTACTATTATTGACTTCACGTTATATTTCTACACGTCACTTTGGAGGAAACACTACTGGATTCACTTACATATAACCGGTTGAACATTTGAACATTTTTGTGAACACTATTTTTTGTGAATGCTATTTTTCTTTTTTGTGAATGCTATTTTTCTTTGTTGAAAGCTATTGTGTGCACTCAATCACTCACTTAGGTTGTTTATATTATTGAATGTACATGTCCTTCTAACTCCTCATCACTGGCTCACTAAGTCAGCGTCACATGCTATACTCCATTGGATATTTTTAGATATTTTTAGATTTGTTTATTATATATATATATATATATATATATATATATATATATATATATATATATATATATATATATATATATATATTTTTGTTAAGTCAGACATAGATCCATGCGTCTGATTGCCATTTGTAAATTTTCATATGTATTAAAATGTACCTTTTATTAGCCTTTTAAGCTTTTTAGCGCTTACTCTCTCCCCATTTTAACTTTTGTATTGTTAGCCTACTAGGAGGCTATATAGTTAGTAAGCTTAAGGCCCTGGGTGTAGCGCTCGGTCCACTTCTCCTGTTCTTATTAATTGTAACTTAGGTTAGAATTTATTTTTACAGGTAATTTTGTAATTATTTTAACTAGGTAGCTATTAAATAGTTATTAACTATTTAATAGCTATTGTACCTAGTTAAAATAAATACAAAGTTGCCTGTAAAATAAATATAAATCCTAAAATAGCTACAATATAATTATTAGTTATATTGTAGCTATTTTAGGGTTTATTTTACAGGTAAGTATTTAGCTTTAAATAGGATTAATTTATTTAATAAGAGTTCATTTATTTCGTTACATAAAAATTATATTTAACTTAGGGGGGTGTTAGGGTTAGGGTTAGACTTAACTTTAGGGGTTAATACATTTATTATAGTAGCGGCGAGGTCCGGTCAGCAGATTAGGGGTTAATACTTGAATTTAGGTGTCGGCGATGTTAGGAAGGGCAGATTAGGGGTTAATACTATTTATTATAGGGTTTTTGAGGCGGGAGTGCGGCGGTTTAGGGGTTAATACATTTATTATAGTGGCGGCGAGGTCCGGTCGGTAGATTAGGGGTTAAAAAGTGTAGGTAGGTAGCAGCGACGTTGGGGGGGCAGATTAGGGGGTAATAAATATAATATAAGGGTCGGTGATGTTAGGGCAGCATATTAGGTGTACATAGGGATAATGTAGGTTGCGGCGGTGTGTGGTCGGCAGATTAGGGGTTACATTTTTTAATTATAGTGGCGGCAATGTAGGGGGACCTCAGTTTAGGGGTACTTAGGTAGTTTATGGGTGTTAGTGTACTTTAGAGCACAGTAGTTAAAAGCTTTATGAACCGGCGTTAGCCCAGAAAGCTCTTAACTCCTGAATTTTTTCTGCAGCTGGAGTCTTGTCATTAGAGTTCTAACGCTCACATGGAAAAGTCGCAGCTGGAAAGTGAGCGTTAGACCCTTTCCTGACTGACTCTAAATACCAGCGGGCGGCCAAAACCAGCGTTAGGACCCCCTAACGCTGGTTTGGACGGCTAACGCAGAACTCTAAATCTAGGCAATAGTGTGTTATTTTGCACTCTACCAAGCACAATCAATAACCCTCAATTGAGTATTGCAAGATGTTGGTTAAAATGTTTATCCCCTTCACTACCGGGACTTTCAGAGAAGAACTTGCCCAAAATACCAGAGAATTTTTAGCATTTTTGCTCTCACTCCATTTAAAAAGGAATAGAGCCCTGTATTTTACTATTTACCTGTCAAACTATATCTTTTTCTTTTAGTAGACAACCCAAGGTATTGATCTAGGCAAATTTTGGTATATTTCATGCCACCATTTCACCACCAAATGCGATTATATAAAAATAATTGTTAACTTTTTCACAAACTTTGGGTTTCTCACTAAAATTATTTACATACTGCTTGTGCAATTATCGCACAAATGATTTTAAATGCTTCTCTGGGAACCCCTTTGTTCAGAAATAGCAGAAATAATTAGAAGGCCACTAACTGCAGCTGCACACCAAAATTCTATTATTCCTGGCAGTGAAGGTGTTAATAAGGTAGCTTGTAAGGTTAATTTTAGTTTTAGTATAGAAATTTGCCTCCCACCTGACACCACCCACCTCCTGATCCCTACCTGATTTCTCCAAAACAGCTCTCTTCCCTCCCTCACCCCCACTGGTCACCACCATCTGGCAGACAGTCTGACAATATTAAGTTTTAAGGTAATTTTTTTTAAATTAATTTTCTTTTATTTCTGCTGTGTAGGATCCTTCTTTACCCTCCAAACTCCCTGATCCCTACTAATCAGCTCTCTAACCCTCCCCTGTAACTAGTTTACTCCATCTTAGGTACTGGCAGTGGTCTACAAGTACCTATAAAATACCTACAAGTACCTATAAAATGTAAATATATATAATATATATATATATATATATAATTTTTTTCTTTAGTGTAGTGGTCCCCCACCTCCCCCGATCATTAGTTAGGGGCCCCCCACACCCCTACCCCACCTTTTTCTGTAGAAAAGCTCCCCTTCATTTTTTTTCCCTGTACTATAGGGCATGAGAATGAAGTATATTACATAAAAAAAGTAAATTAGAAACTCTATTAAAATTGTATACCCTTTCTAAATCAAACAATATTATTGCTCCACATTTGGTGCACTAGTAGATATATGGAAAATAATTAAAAATACATTGCTACTTATGGATTATGTTAAAAATGTGTCTCTCATTACAAAGCAAGGGGACAATATTATTTCTCCAAATTTTTTGAAAAGTTTTGCCCCAAACTTGTTGCAATAATAGATATAGAGATAAAAATGAAATAAATACACAACATAATATAGCTAACCTTCTTTTTATTTTTTGTGAAAAATCTATGTGCACCATGTTTAAGCCATGTAATACAAATCACATTCTCTACTTCGCACCAATTTTGACGCAACACTTTTCGAACCAATTATGATGCAAACTCCTAAACAACCCACACACTAGTGCATTTTTCAACCACTTTTGATTGGAATATGCATAATCACATGATTTATGACATCAGTCAATCTGATTCAAATACACATTATAAACTATCACTAGCAAATCAAATTCCTCGATACTTATGTCATTGATCACTCATTAGAACTTGCAAGTGTGATTTGTTACATTGTGTATTATACTTTGAAAGTATGTATATGTGAAATTAGTATGAAAGATAAACATTGATGCTGACATTAAGACACACAGTGTAATATTTTAGACAATGATGTTAAAATTCAAATTGATGTTTGATTCAATATAATCTTAAGCTAATAGCTCAAAGGGATAGCCCACCTAACATTAAACTGTCATGATTCAGATACAACAAAAATTAAAATCACCTTTTTACCGTCTTGCTATTTTCAGTGTATTTCTTCCTTCTCTTGAATTTCTTTTTCAGTAAGAAATGTCATCTTATATGCCAGCCCATTTTATAACAGCTGTGTAGGTTTTTTTTTTTTTTTAAAAAAAAAAAAAACTAGATTGAAATCAGGAGGGGTTACACAGGTACAGAGAGAAAACTCTTAAAATATCCATTGATTGCAAATAAATGCATGATACCCTGATGACATCCTATATTCGCAATTATTCATGCTCAGAATAATAATACATTTACACTATATACATATAGTGGTATTAATAAACACAGAGGCACGACAGACAACATTGTTTAGAACAAAAAAATGAACTTAGGCACATGTAAATATGTTTGCAAAAGATTTCTGACATAACACACATATATATATAACTATATATATATATATATATACAGACATCCCAACTTTCTCCAGAATTGAAAAAGCTGCTCCCTGATACCTGCAAATGAAACACAATCTCCCGGAAATAGCGGTGCCAGAGAAAATCTAATTTGTACCTGCAGTTTTCATTTCTACCTCTAGGTGTCACTGTTCCATTATAGCTCAATGTAAATAGTTACTGCTTTCTTCTCTAGACTTTTTACCCCTTCCTGATCTCTACTCTACTCTAGTGCGGTGAGAGACAGCAGCAGACCTGATATATATAGGTGAGATATACTGACTCTAAATTGTGCAGACTCTCATACCTCTATATTGTGCAGACTGTCATACCTCTATATTGTGCAGACTCCTATACCTCCATATTGTGCAGACTCCCATACCTCTATATTGTGCAGACCCCATACCTCTATATTGTGCAGACACTGCCATACCTCTATATTGTGCAGACTCCCATACCTCTATATTGTGCAGACTCACATACCTCTATATTGTGCAGACTCCCATACCTCTATATTGTGCAGAAACTCCCATACCTCTATATTGTGCAGAAACTCCCATACCTCTATATTGTGCAGACTCCCATACCTTTATATTGTGCAGACTCCCATACCTTTATATTGTGCAGACTCCCATACCTCTATATTGTGCAGGCACTCCCATACCTCTATATTGTGCAGACTCCCATACCTCTATATTGTGCAGACTCCCATACCTCTATATTGTGCAGACACTCCCATACCTCTATATTGTGTAGACTCCCATACCTCTATATTGTGCAGACTCCCATACTGATGCCCATACCTCTATATTGTGCAGACACTCCCATACCTCTATATTGTGCAGACTCCCATACCTCTATATTGTGCAGACTCCCATACCTCTATATTGTGCAGACTCCCATACCTCTATATTGTGCAGACACTCCCATTCCTCTACATTGTGCAGACTCCCCTACCTCTATATTGTGCAGACACTCCCTTACATCTATATTGTGCAGACTCCCATACTTCTATATTGTGCAGACTTCCATACCTCTATTTTGTGCAGACTCCCATACCTCTATTTTGTGCAGACTCCCCCATACCTCTATATTGTGCAGACACTCCCATACCTCTATATTGTGCAGACTCCCATACCTCTATATTGTGCAGACACTCCCATACCTCTATATTGTGCAGACTCCCATACCTCTATATTGTGCAGCCACTCCTATACCTCTATATTGTGCAGACTCCCATATCTCTATATTGTGCAGACTCCCATACTCTATAATGTGATAACATTTTCAACTATTTCATAATCAGAGCACTGAGGAATTCAGAATTCGGGTTGGGGGGCTGGGGGGGGTACAATAGTGAGGTGGTACAGTGAGGTACTACACAGAGGGGGTACAGTGAGGTACTACACAGAGTTGGTACAGTGAGGTACTATAGTGAGGCGGTACATTGAGGTACTATAGTGATGTGGTATAGTGAGGTACTATACAGCGGTGGTACAGTAAGGTACTATATAGAGGTGGTACAGTGAGGTACTATACAGAGGTAGTACATTGGGGTACTATAGTGAGGTTGGCATTTAGTGATGTATTATAGTGAGGGCCGCAGGGGGGAGGGCACCTCCCTAAAATGAGTTTTTGCAGATTGGGATATCTGTGTATATATATATAAATATATATATATATATATATATATATGTCCAGTATGACCTAGCAAACACGGTCACCGTTCTGTACCGGGGTGAACTGCAGGAATCACAATATTCAGAATGAAGGAAGGCACTCTCCGGGTTTAAACAGGGGTTTATTATTTAATCCCTTAAGTATATGACATTTCGGGGTGTAATCCCCATCTTCAAACAAACAACAATAACCAAACATTACCAGAATCTTAAATACCCACTCACCTCCAGTATCAACAATCACCAAATTAAAATCAATCGGCTAGATTACGAGTTTTGCGTTATGAGGGGTGCGGTGCTAACTTGCATGTTATTGTCACCTCTCACTTACCTACAGTGCTGGTATTACAGGTTTTCAGAAACCCGGCGCTAAAAGGCAAGAAGTGGGCGTAGAGCAAAATGGTGCTCCATACCGCACTTCAATACCAGCGCTGCTTTAGTCAGCGGTGAGCTGGTTGTACATGCTCGTGCACGATTTCCCCATAGACATCAATGGGGAGAGCTGGCTGAAAAAAAGCCTAACACCTGCAAAAAAGCAGCGTAAAGCTCCATAATGCAGCCCCATTGATTCCTATGGGGAAACAAAATTTATGTTTAGACCTAACACCCTAACATGAACCCCGAGTCACACTTATTAACTCCCCTGATCTTAAACTTATTAACTCCTAATCTGCCCCCCCCAACGTCGCCGCCACTATAATAAACATATTAACCCCTAAACTGCCGCAATCCCGCATCACGAACACTAGTTAAATATTATTAACCCCTAATCTGCCGTCCCTAACATCGCCGCCACCTACCTTAGTTTATTAACCCCTAATCTGCCGCCCTCAATGTCGCCGCCAATATACTAAATTTATTAACCCCTAAACCTAAGTCTAACCCTAACCCTAACACTCCCTAACTTAAATATAATTAAAATAAATCTAAAGAAAACCTACTATTAATAACTAAATAAATCCTATTTAAAACCAAATACTTATCTATAAAATAAACCCTAAGCTAGCTACAATATAAGTAATAGTTACATTGTAGCTATCTTAGGTTTTAGTTTATTTTTTACAGGCAAGTTTGTATTTATTTTAACTAGGTAGAATAGTTACTAAAAAAATTATTAATTATTTACTAACTACCTAGCTAAAAAAATACAAATTTACCTGTAAAATAAAACCTAACCTGCCTTACACTACAATTAAATAAATTACCTAAATTAAATACAATTACCTAAATTAAATACAATTACCTAAATTACAAAAACAAACAAACAGTACATTACACAAAATAAAAAACAAATGACAAGATATTTAAACTAATTACACCTAATCTAATAGCCCTATCAAAATAAAAAAGCCCCCTCAGAATAAAAAAAACCCCCTAGCCTACAATAAACTACAAATAACCCTTAAAAGGGCCTTTTGCGGGGCATTGCCCCAAAGAAATCAGCTTTTTTACCTGTAAAAAAAATACAAACAACCCCACAACCAAGTCCCAAATAAAACCCTAACTAAAAAAAAACCTAAGCTCCCCATTGCCCTGAAAAGGGCATTTGGATGGGCATTGCCCTTAAAAGGGCATTTAGCTCTATTGCTGCCCAAACCCTAATCTAAAACTAAAACCCACCCAATAAACCCTTAAAAAAACCTAACACTAACCCCGGAGATCCACTTACAGTTTTGAAGACCGGACATCCATCCTAAATGAAGCCGGGAGAAGTCCTCAACGAAGCGGCAAGAAGTCCACAATGAAGCCGGGAGAAGTCTTCATCCAAGCCGGGAGAAGTGGTCCTCCAGACGGGCAGAAGTCTTCATCCAAACGGCATCTTCTATCTTCATCCATCCGGCAAGGAGCGGGTCCATCTTCAAGACATCCAGCGCGGGTCCATCTTCAAGACATCCTCTTCTTTAAACGGCTCCAGACGAATGAAGGTTCCTTTAAGTGATGTCATCCAAGATGGTGTCCCTTAGATTCCATTTAGCTGATAGAATTCTATCAGTCAATCGGAATTAAGGTTAAAAAAATCCTATTGGCTAATGCAATCATCCAGTATGATTGAACTTCAATCCTATTGGCTGATCCAATCAGCCAATAGGATTGAGCTTGCATTCTATTGGCTTCTGCCCGTCTGGAGGACCACTTCTGCCGGCTTGGTTGAAGACTTCTCCCGGCTTCGTTGAGGACTTCTTGCCGCTTGGATGAAGACTTCTACCGGCTTGAATGTCCGGTCTTTAAAACTGTAAGTGGATCTTCGGAGTTTAGAGTTAGTTTTTTTTTTTTAAGGGTTTATTGGGTGTTTTTTATTTTTAGATTAGGGTTTGGGCACTTGAAAAAGAGCTAAATGCCCTTTTAAGGGCAATGCCCATCCAAATGCCCTTTTCAGGGCAATGGGGAGCTTAGTTATTATTTAGTTAGGATTTTATTTGAGGCGTTGGTTGTGTGGGTGGTGGGTTTTACTGTTGGGGGGTTGTTTTTACAGTTAAAAGAGCTGATTTCTTTGGGGCAATGCCCTGCAAAAGGCCCTTTTAAGGGCTATTGGTAGTTTAGTTTAGGCTAGAGTTTTTTATTTGGGGGTGGGGGCTTTTTATTTGATAGGGCTATTAGATTAAGTGTAATTAGTTTAAATATCTGATAATTTCTTTTTTTTTGTAATTTAGGTAATTGTATTTAATTTATGTAATTTATTTAATTGTAGTGTAAGGTTAGGTGTTAGTGTAAGAAAGGTTAGGTTTTATTTTACAGGTAAATGTGTATTTATTTTAGCTAGGTAGTTAGTAAAAAGTTAATAACTATTTAGTAACTATTCTACCTAGTTAAAATAAATACAAACTTGCCTGTAAAATAAAAATAAACCCTAAGCTAGATACAATGTAACTATTAGCTATATTGTAACTAGCTTAGGGTTTATTTTATAGGTAAGTATTTAGTTTTAAGTAGGAATTGTTTAGGTAATGATAGTAGGTTTTATTTAGATTTATTTTAATTATATTTAAGTTAGGGTTGTTAGGGTTAGGGGTTAATAAATGTAGGTAGGTGGTGGTGATGTTAGAGGCGGCAGATTAGGGGTTAATAATATTTAACTAGTGTTTGTGATGCGGGAGTGCAGCGGTTTAGGGGTTAATATGTTTATTATAGTGGCGGCGATGTCCGGAGTGGCAGATTAGGGGTTAATAAGTATAATGTAGGTGTCGGCGATGTCGGGGGCAGCAGATTAGCGGTTAATAAGTGTAAGATTAGGGGTGTTTACAATTGGGGGTTCATGTTAGGGTGTTAGGTGCAAACATAAACTTTGTTTCCCCATAGGAATCAATGGGGCTGCGTTACGGAGCTTTACGCTGCATTTTTGCTTTTTTTCAGCCAGCTCTCCCCATTGATGTCTATGGGGAAATCGTGCACGAGCACGTAAAACCAGCTCACCGTGGCTTTCTGCAGTGCTGGTATTGGAGTGCGGTATGGAGCTCAATTTTGCTCTACGCTCCCTTTTTGCCCGTAAACGCCGGGTTTTTAAAAACCTGTAATACCAGTGCTGTAGGGAAATTAGCGGTGCAATAACTTGCAAGTTATTACTGAGCAGTTCTTACCGCAAAACTCGTAATCTAGCCGTATGTTCTTTCTGGCTTTGCGCAATTTGTTTATTTAACTCTTGTATTTTGGCTAGTAAATTTAGGTTATGCTTATCTTAGGCGGCCATGTCTTGCTTAAATTCATTTTTGGCCATTTCTAAACTCTCTTCGCACTTGCGTGATGAGTGAATACTATAATCTAGCCCCTGTATTTGCAATTCCTTTTCTATAAGAAGTGTAGACATTTCGTCAATAATGCATATTACAAGGGGCCAAGATTTTAGTATTAGTTCATGCTGTTTTTTGAGATTTTGCATTGATTAGTTTTTAATAATTCTTGAAATAATTCACTTTTTTCATTCCGCCTTCCATCATCAATAGCAATATTTTTAGCCTTAATTGTAAGCATATCCATATAATCATTTAATTCACCCACAATATTAAACTTCTATTTAATGTAGCCTATAATGTCCAGCTTAAGGACATCACCTTGAGTGAGGGGTAATCTTGGGGAACATATTTCAACACTATATATAGAATTAATTGATTCACTTCTAGTAACAGACATTATTATATTGGCTTAGTATTTAGTTAAATTAAAACGCTAATACAATTTTGACCAACAAGGGGAAAAAAATTAATCTTACATTTTTAAAAAAAAATTAATAATATTTGTTTTTTTAAAATAATAATTTCTATTTACTACAAAATATATTATATCAATGTGATAAATTTAATGATATCTACTGAAGCTTCAATGCAAGGGACACAATTCAAGATTGTGTCCCTTGCATTCCTACTACATGATTTGAGGGCTAAATTCAAACCAGCCAATAGGAGGCAAGCTTCTAAAATCCTATTGGCTGTTCAAATCAGCCAATAGGATGAAAGCTACTGAAATTCTATTGGCTGTTCAAATCAGCCAATAGACTACCATAAATACCAAAATGTATCTCCTCATTTAAACCCTAGGCTTCAGGGATTTCATTTTATATTTCCATTCACACCCTGTTTGTAATAGATTGCAATCTAGGTTACTACCTCTTGGAAACAGGTAAAAGAAATTCTAAGCCCATTACTGTCAGTTCTTTGGGGGAACTATTGTGAAATTGAAGGAAGTGTCTAGCTACACTACT
Organism: Bombina bombina; assembly: GCF_027579735.1. Taxonomy (NCBI): domain Eukaryota; kingdom Metazoa; phylum Chordata; class Amphibia; order Anura; family Bombinatoridae; genus Bombina; species Bombina bombina. The sequence goes on along the minus strand of NC_069502.1, from coordinate 542,202,452 downwards.
ATGATCAATGTTTTTCATCTTTATAGCCCTTTCATGTTCTTTTATTCTCTACTTAAAGGGACACTAAACCCACATTTTTTCTTTCATGATTCAGATAGAGCATGCAATTTTAAGCAACTTTCTAATGTACTCCTATTATCAAATGTTCTACGTTCTCTTGCTATCTTTATTTAAAAAGCAAGAATATGATGCAAAGGAGCCGGCCCATATTTGGTTGAGAGCCTGGGTTATACTTTCTTATTGGTGGCTAAATGTAAGCCACCAATAAGCAAGCACTATCCATGGGATGGCTGCTAAGATTTACATTCCTGCTTTTTAAATAAAGATACCAAGAGAACGAATAAAAAATGATAATAGGAGTAAATTCAAAAGTTGCTTAAAATTTCATTCTTTATCTGAATCATGAAAGAAAAAATGTAGGTTTAGTATCCCTTTAAGTTCCCTATAGGTCTTACCAACATAAATACAGGGGCAGTTACAGTAGATCATATAGACCAACCCTTCACTGTGGCAAGTTATGTGTCCTTTGACTCTATGTCAATGTTGCCATGTTTAATAAATGTTTGTACTTTTTGACCATTTAGGTTGCCGTGTACTCTGTACATCTCTGGCTGCTGATATTATCTTGATTTATTTGGATTCACTATTTTTGTAAGGGAAGTTGCTGGCATAAGGCACTCTTATTTTCTTTTTCTTATCTCTCTTGATTCTATCTTTTTCTCTACTCATTATTATATTTGATTAATTGACTGTGCCTCCTTGCACCCCCTGACACTATATACTTTTTACTAGTGAGCTGGTGGATCATTATATATATATATATATATATATATATATATATATATATAAAAATGAAAAGTTGAAAGCACTCACTGGACTGTAGACAGCAATGTGAATCAAATTATCTTTATTGTGACGTTTCGGGACCAACAGCGTCCCTTCCTCTGACAAGCAACAAGTGAAAAAAACTAACATTTATAGACCCATAAATCACTCCCCTCGGTGAACTGCCAATCAAAATGTGCTGTGTGCAAAAGCAAAATGAGCCGTGTGCAAAACCGGCATAAATCTCTCTAATTAGGTTCAAATCCATACTAACATAGTGACAAATATATAAACCTGTAAATGCATATAAATACAGATATACCTCTGTGAGTATATAGTGCTAATGTATCTGAAACTGTATCCGATCATATACATGCTCAATGAAATCCGTAGTGCACATACACTAATAAAGAAAGACAACAAAAACCTGATAGGTGGAAATCACACACCCCCACTGTGTGATTGGCTAGACGAATTCGTCTTACACAACCCCGCCTGTATCCACATCGCAGGCCAACTGTATCAGCAAAGGATGTCAACAAATGATCTGATTGGCTAAATAAGCACGTCCTTAGTGATGCATAGGGGCGTGAAATTCGTCCCTCATTTATACTTAGTAAGTCAACACCTACAAAGACAACAGTCACTTAACTCGTTATCTATACCTGTATACCTGTCAAAATCATCAGCAAACTATCTGTCCATAGCGTTGCCGCAACCCACAACAACTAGTCGGAAGGTTGCCATAGCAACAAGTGCAAACAGATCCCCACACGATTGCGGCCGGGCATCACCGTGTCTGTACATTCAAATATGCAGCGTAACCACACACAATCAATATCCCTACACACCTCCAAATGTCAACACTCAAGATCTAGCTATATTATACCCCATTAGGACCGCAACAAGAAGTCATCTATTGGCTTGATTCACTACCAGTCAGCTTGCCGCAACCGCCAATATCCGATTCCGAGGTTGCTATGGCAACATGTAAACACAACTCGAACCACGATTGTGGCCGCACACTGCCCCAAGTGAGAAAGCTCTAATGTACTGAGGACCCCAACCTAGCCATTAAAGAGGACGGCTTTGCTGATCGCAATGTGTCAGTGTGTCCACCTATAGACAAAGTAAAAATTGAAAATTGAAAATTAATAACCGTGCTCAGGTCAACCCGATACAAACCCTCCAATCAGACAGCAAACCTGTCCTCTATTCATATAGAGTGTTGCCCAATATTACTATTACTAGGTATACTGTCATGAAAAAAATCTATATTACATCCATAACCCATATCTCAGTGCCCTAATAATAAAAGAAAAACAAATAAATCCACTATCAATATATATAAAGTAAAATCAAAAAGGAGTATAACTGGATACTTCTGAGCGTCTGCCCAAAAGTGCTTACAACTAGCTCCCTCCGTCGAAGAAGTAAAAAGTAAAAAAGGGGAACAAAAACACCATATAACTATATGAATAATAATCAATTATGTGATATACAAACCGTGCTATTTAAAAACTAAATCTCAAATATAACAACCAAAAATATGGCCCCATAAGGGATAATCAAGGTTGAAGCTACCACTATAAGTGGACCTTATACCAAACAGTCAGCCCAATAACCCGGACATAACAAACCTCCAATCATGAAAATATATGTATCACAAATTGACCATGATAAGACCATAAAAATAACAAAAATCACGATACTAGAATCCCCTGGTAATAGCGACCTATGGTAACCAAGTGTCCATAATAGTAAAGACAAGTCACCATCCTATAACAATAACCAAATGATCTATTGTCAAATCAATTGAGCATGTATAAAAGGCATATCAGTCACAATGAATACCCATAGTGTGTATATGTGACAGGTGTAGTGAAAAAATTTAAAAACAAATTAAAAACATAGCACACCTCATATATTTACAAATTCAAAGCTTGATAAATGGAAAATAGAAATCATGGAACACCATATCAAGTAAAATTAAGTAAAATTATGCGACTCCAAAAAAGTAAATTAATATAACTCAAGAGTGGGAAGTGGACTCTCATTTATTGCGATACTTTCAGTATCGCTTACAGTCATAGACACAGAATCAATGGATCAATGGACTCTCACAAATCATACTTCTTATAGAAAGTTCTGCCACCCCGTCTGTATATTTAAGCCTCTCGGGGCCAATGTGCACAATTCATGAATCCAGCGTGCTTCTTTTCTAAGAAGTATCTTGGCTCGGTTCCCTCCTCTACGTAGGACTGGCACATGGTCAATAATTCTGAAGCGTAAGTCGCTCACAGTGTGTCCTGCTTCAAGGAAGTGACGGGCTACCGGATGTTCTGCCTTTCCTGTGTTTATCGCCGATCTGATGCTGGAGCGGTGATTCGCCATCCTCACTCTGGCATCGTCAGTCGTCTTGCCAGTATAGAATTTCCCACAGGGGCAATTAAGTAGATATATGATGAACTGGGTTGTGCATGTCAGAAAGTATTTAATCTGGTATCTTTTGCGACAATCAGGGTGTTGAAATGTCTTACCAGTGTGCATGCTGTTACAGGTTACACAACTAATGCATTTATAGCATCCCACTTTCTTCTTCAGCCAAGTTTGTTTATCATTTTTTAAAAGGATGTCAGTCTTTACTAGCAGATCCCTCAGACTCCTACCTCTACGATATGCCAATCATGGTGCAGCCCATTCAGCGAATGGTAGTGTGGGGTCACTCTGGAGACTACTCCAAGAAGTGAGAACTGAAATCCAAACATTTGAAGCTGAACAATTTAACACACTCAGAGCAGATAAGTCTGTTGATTGGATGGATAAATTGACACAACAAATCAAGTTATACAAACAAGAACTCATTGCTTTCAAAAATCGGAAACTTCAAACAGTTAATCAGGACTACACGTATAAGAGTGTATACCACTGGATGTTATCACCGGATGAAAGGAAGAACTTCAGATCAAGACGTGAAAGAAGATTCACAAAAATAAATATTAACACGGTTGATACCAGCTCGGGCGACAGCTCAGACCCAGACGTGGCAACAATAAGTGGAGACTCTACATATCGTGGCATCACCACAAGATCCAGAGGTGCAAATAGAGGACAACAGTGGGACAATATGAGGGGAGCGAGTAATAGAAGCACCTCATATACCTCATCTCACACTCCCTCGGTTCGTTTTTTAGGACGAGGCACAGGCCACATACGAGGAGGGGGGGGCATGTCACGCCGCCCTCCGATACAGAGGAGATGAATAATAATGTATTTAATATCAGCTCGAGACCGTTGTCACAATCAGAAAACTCCCTATTGAATAAGGGTTTATCCTATGTCCCGACAATGAAGTTGAATTCATTTGATACATATATCGACATACAAAAATTTGGGAGAAATTTGAGACTCAAAGAATTTTATCAGACAGACAACAGTGAAATAACACCTGGGACATTTGACCCAAAGTCACAAAATCCATCCATTACTGCATATACGAACTATCTGAGTCAAGTCTCCAAAAATATCCCCAATAGGAGAAGAGTGGATAACCTATCTAAGGAGGAGAGACTGGCACTCAAGTTATTAGCTGAGGATACGACCATTATAATACGCCCGGCAGATAAGGGTGGGGCGGTGGTCGTGATGGATGTGCAACAGTACAAATCGGAACTTTTGGGCCAAATAACAGACAAAAAGACCTACAGGACCTTACAAACTGATCCAACCCATCAATTGAAAAGACACATTGATGAAAAACTTGATAGGTGGTGTGAAATGGGATGTATTACCACACAGGAGCATAAATTTCTGAAGAGGGATTATCCTATAACACCTATTATCTACACGCTACCAAAAATCCATAAGGATCCCACACCCCCCCCAGGAAGGCCTATCGTTTCAGCAAGGGGATCACTCCTACAACCACTGGCTGAGTTTCTGGACTTTCATTTACAGCCAATGGTTAAGAGAATTAAATCATACACACAAGATTCTAATGCCTTCATCCGATCCATCACCCAACTAGATGATATACAACCAACTGATCTACTAGTGACGATGGATGTATGTAGTCTATACACCGTAATTCCCCATAAATTGGGGATTGCAGCTGTGGTTAACCATCTGCTAAAGAGTCCTTATGTGGGGCCCCCAGAGGATGTTCTGGTGGATCTCCTAACGATGTGTTTGGAGAACAATTTCTTCTGTTTCGAGAATACTTTTTACCTACAAATAGAAGGGACCGCGATGGGGTCAAACATGGCCCCATCGTTGGCCAACCTATTCATGGCTGATTATGAATCTATACAAATGAAGGTGTACGAAATGGATGCCATTTTATACTATTGTCGTTACATAGACGACGTCTTTCTGATATGGCGAGATGGCGAACAGGCCCTGGTTAATTGGATCCATACCCTAAATGGGATGGATAGTACAATCAAATTTCAACATACTGTCAACAGTGTTACAGTTGATTTTCTTGATGTCAGAGTATTCAAAACCTCCAATGGACTGGGTACTACACTGTTTCGGAAGAAAACAGATCGCAACACACTACTGCATGCCAGAAGTTGCCACCAGCCGGCACTCATACGGAACATTCCTAAAGCACAATACCAAAGGGTGATAAGAAACAATACCAACGACGATCTGATGCAGATACAGATGTCAGAAATGACACAAAGATTCCTTCAACGAGGGTACAACAAGAAGAACCCAGAGAAACAACTGGAATTGGCTCTCTTAGCTCAACATGAACAAAGAACCGAAAGAACCACAACAAATCCCCAACTCACGTTTGTGACCACATACAATCCAGACCAATATCAGATTGCCCAAGCAGTGAAGGAGGAATGGAAAATTCTCCAGAGTGACCCCACACTACCATTCGCTGAATGGGCTGCACCACGATTGGCATATCATAGAGGTAGGAGTCTGAGGGATCTGCTAGTGAAGACTGACATCCTTTTAAAAAATGATAAACAAACTTGGCTGAAGAAGAAAGTGGGATGCTATAAATGCATTAGTTGTGTAAGCTGTAACAGCATGCACACTGGTACGACATTTCAACACCTTGATTGTCACAAAAGATACCAGATTAAATACTTTCTGACATGCACAACCCAGTTCATCATATATCTACTTAATTGCCCCTGTGGGAAATTCTATACTGGCAAGACGACTGACGATGCCAGAGTGAGGATGGCGAATCACCGCTCCAGCATCAGATCGGCGATAAACACAGGAAAGGCAGAACATCCGGTGGCCCGTCACTTCCTTGAAGCAGGACACACTGTGAGCGACTTACGCTTCAGAATTATTGACCATGTGCCAGTCCTACGTAGAGGAGGGAACCGAGCCAAGATACTTCTTAGAAAAGAAGCACGCTGGATTCATGAATTGTGCACATTGGCCCCGAGAGGCTTAAATATACAGACGGGGTGGCAGAACTTTCTATAAGAAGTATGATTTGTGAGAGTCCATTGATCCATTGATTCTGTGTCTATGACTGTAAGCGATACTGAAAGTATCGCAATAAATGAGAGTCCACTTCCCACTCTTGAGTTATATTAATTTACTTTTTTGGAGTCGCATAATTTTACTTAATTTTACTTGATATGGTGTTCCATGATTTCTATTTTCCATTTATCAAGCTTTGAATTTGTAAATATATGAGGTGTGCTATGTTTTTAATTTGTTTTTAAATTTTTTCACTACACCTGTCACATATACACACTATGGGTATTCATTGTGACTGATATGCCTTTTATACATGCTCAATTGATTTGACAATAGATCATTTGGTTATTGTTATAGGATGGTGACTTGTCTTTACTATTATGGACACTTGGTTACCATAGGTCGCTATTACCAGGGGATTCTAGTATCGTGATTTTTGTTATTTTTATGGTCTTATCATGGTCAATTTGTGATACATATATTTTCATGATTGGAGGTTTGTTATGTCCAGGTTATTGGGCTGACTGTTTGGTATAAGGTCCACTTATAGTGGTAGGTTCAACCTTGATTATCCCTTATGGGGCCATATTTTTGGTTGTTATATTTGAGATTTAGTTTTTAAATAGCACGGTTTGTATATCACATAATTGATTATTATTCATATAGTTATATGGTGTTTTTGTTCCCCTTTTTTACTTTTTACTTCTTCGACGGAGGGAGCTAGTTGTAAGCACTTTTGGGCAGACGCTCAGAAGTATCCAGTTATACTCCTTTTTGATTTTACTTTATATATATTGATAGTGGATTTATTTGTTTTTCTTTTATTATTAGGGCACTGAGATATGGGTTATGGATGTAATATAGATTTTTTTCATGACAGTATACCTAGTAATAGTAATATTCGGCAACACTCTATATGAATAGAGGACAGGTTTGCTGTCTGATTGGAGGGTTTGTATCGGGTTGACCTGAGCACGGTTATTAATTTTCAATTTTCAATTTTTACTTTGTCTATAGGTGGACACACTGACACATTGCGATCAGCAAAGCCGTCCTCTTTAATGGCTAGGTTGGGGTCCTCAGTACATTAGAGCTTTCTCACTTGGGGCAGTGTGCGGCCATAATCGTGGTTCGAGTTGTGTTTACATGTTGCCATAGCAACCTCGGAATCGGATATTGGCGGTTGCGGCAAGCTGACTGGTAGTGAATCAAGCCAATAGATGACTTCTTGTTGCGGTCCTAATGGGGTATAATATAGCTAGATCTTGAGTGTTGACATTTGGAGGTGTGTAGGGATATTGATTGTGTGTGGTTACACTGCATATTTGAATGTACAGACACGGTGATGCCCGGCCGCAATCGTGTGGGGATCTGTTTGCACTTGTTGCTATGGCAACCTTCCGACTAGTTGTTGTGGGTTGCGGCAACGCTATGGACAGATAGTTTGCTGATGATTTTGACAGGTATACAGGTATAGATACCGAGTTAAGTGACTGTTGTCTTTGTAGGTGTTGACTTACTAAGTATAAATGAGGGACGAATTTCACGCCCCTATGCATCACTAAGGATGTGCTTATTTAGCCAATCAGATCATTTGTTGACATCCTTTGCTGATACAGTTGGCCTGCGATGTGGATACAGGCGGGGTTGTGTAAGACGAATTCGTCTAGCCAATCACACAGTGGGGGTGTGTGATTTCCACCTATCAGGTTTTTGTTGTCTTTCTTTATTAGTGTATGTGCACTACGGATTTCATTGAGCATGTATAAGATCGGATACAGTTTCAGATACATTAGCACTATACACTCACAGAGGTATATCTGTATTTATATGCATTTACAGGTTTATATATTTGTCACTATGTTAGTATGGATTTGAACCTAATTACAGAGATTTATGCCGGTTTTGCACACGGCTCATTTTGCTTTTGCACACGGCACATTTTGATTGGCAGTTCACCGAGGGGAGTGATTTATGGGTCTATAAATGTTTGTTTTTTTCACTTGTTGCTTGTCAGAGGAAGGGACGCTGTTGGTCCCGAAACGTCACAATAAAGATAATTTGATTCACATTGCTGTCTACAGTCCAGTGAGTGCTTTCAACTTTTCATTTTTTACATACCTGGCTACAGCACCCTGGCAAGTTGTGGTCTGTTGGTGAGAGTGCATATACTACAACAAACTTTATATATATATATATATATATATATATATGCACAGTATATATATATATATATATATATATATATATATATATATATATATACTGTCCGCCAACTCCTTGCTTGACCCACTGCAATCCGGATTCCGCTCAAAACACTCAACTGAGACTGCCCTTACCAAGGTCACAAACAATCTTCTCTCTGCTAAAAATATTGGCCACTACTCTATACTCATCTTACTTGACCTCTCAGCTGCCTTCGACACAGTTGACCACCCCCTCCTCCTACAGACCCTTAGCTCTTTTGGCCTCTGTGACACTGCTTTTTCCTGGATTCACTCCTATCTTTCTCACAGGTCTTTTTCTGTGTCATTTGCCGGTGACTCCTCCTCTCCTATGCCTGTGTCTGTTGGAGTACCTCAAGGATCTGTTCTGGGTCCTCTACTCTTCTCCATCTATACTTCTTCGCTGGGTAAACTTATCAACAGTTATGGCTTCAAATATCACCTCTATGCTGATGACACCCAGATCTACCTCTCCACCCCTGCTCTCTCTCCCTCTGTCCTCTCTCATGTCAGCAACTGCTTATCTGGTGTTTCTTCCTGGATGGCCTCTCACCACTAAAGATTAACATGTCCAAGACTGAGTTCCTTCTTATCCCCCCCTCAAGCTCTACTCCGACTTCTGACTTCTCTATCCCTGTTGACGGCATCACCATTTCCCCATCGCACCAAGTCCGCTGCCTCGGAGTCACACTTGACTGAAACCTATCCTTCGACCCCCATATCCAATCGCTTTCTACATCCTGCCACAATCATCTACGCAATATTTCCAAAATTCACCCTTTTCTAAACGCGATGACACCACAAAGCAAATAATCCACTCCCTTGTTATCTCCCAACTTGACTACTGCAATAACCTACTCGCTGGCCTTCCTCTTTCCACCCTCTCCCCCCTTCAATCCATCCTAAATGCCTCTACCAGGCTTATCCACCTTTTCCGTCGATCTGTATCTGCTGCACCTCTCTGTAAGTCCCTTCATTGGCTCCCCATTCATAGCAGAATCAAATTCAAAATTCTCACCCTTACATACAAAACTATCACCAATGCCGCTCCCCTCTACATATCCTCTCTAATACACAAGTATACTCCAGCCCATCCACTAAGATCCAACAATGACCTGCTCCTTGCATCCGCAACTATGACCTCCTCTCATGCTAGACTGCAGGACTTCTGTCCTGCAGCACCTACCCACTGGAACACTCTCCCTCGTGCTGTCAGGCTTTGCCCTAATCTTTCTTCCTTTAAATGTTCCCTGAAGACTTTTCTGTTCAGGGAAGCCTACCACCCAACTCAATAATAAATTAATTTCACTTACCTAACATTTTCCTCATCTAACTCTGTATTAACATCTTTCTCAATCTTGCAGTCCTCACCTCCTAAGTAAGTTCCCACGGGAATAGGGCCCTCAATCCCTCCTGTATGTGTTTGTAAATTTTGTCCTGTATCTTACAAGTCATGTATTGTTTTATTTAAATGAATTGTATCCATGGACAGTGCTGTGGAATATGTTGGCGCTTAATAAATAAAGTATAATAATAATAATAATAATAATAATATATACACACAGTATATATATGTATATATGTATATATATATATATATATATATATATATATAGAGAGAGAGAGAGAGAGAGAGATAGAAAGAGAGAGAGAGATACTGTAAATATATATACTGTGTATGTATATATATATATATATATATATATATATATATATTATTATTATTATTTATTTATAAAGCACCAACAGATTCTGCAGAGCTATCTATGGGTAACAAAGATAAAAGGACAGTACAATGTGAGACACCAGACAAAATGTAACAAACAAGTACAGGGGGAATTGGGAGCCCTGTTCCCGTGGGAACTTACAATTTAAATGGGTAATGAGAAACAGGAGGTGGGGACTGCAAAGGTGGGAATGATGTTAGTGTGGAGCTAGATGAGGGCAACTATTAGGCAAGTGGAATTAATTAGTTACTGATTTGGTGATAGGCTTCCCTGAACAAGAAGGTCTTTAGGGAGCGTTTAAAGGAGGAGAGGTTGGGGGAAAGTCTGACAGCTTGAGAAAGTGCATTTCAGAGGGTTGGTGCCGCACGAGAGAAGTCCTGTAGTCTAGCATGGGAGGAGGTGATGGTAGAAGAGGCAAGGAGTAGATTGTTGTTGAATCTTAGGGGGCGGGATGGAGTATATTTGTTGATGAGTGAGGACATGTGGGGAGTCTGCAAAGGTAAGGGCTGTGTAGGTCAGAGTGAGCATAATATTAATAGTTTTACAAATTAAAAAGAGAAGATATAAGAGCGCTAGAGAAGCCAATACCCCAAAAAAATTTAAGGGAAATAAGTTTTTAATGCACACCCAATATATTTTGGAAAAAAATAATTTATATGTTTATTAAAATTGATTAATAGCTTCACAAGGGTTCAAAAATAGATTATTAGTAAAACTTTTTATTTTATATATTTATATTTTATGTGAAAAGATGTTATCAGCAATATTATCTACTCCATATTCTAACTAGGAAAATGTGCTTGAGTTAAATTGTATCATTTTTAATAGGTGTAATTGCTTAAATATACTATAAAACAAGCTTGAAAAAAGGCTGATGATACCAGCTGAAACGCCTTGCAAAATCCTCATTAGAAGACTCACTCACTACTCAGTGCAGCCGGAGAGCAGACCAGCTACAGCAGCAGGGGCAAATCCCACAGGACGGCCAATCAGGGCTACTCACAGAGAAAACAGCCTGAAACGAACGCTGTAAGAGAACGCTGAAGTGCCTCAAAATTGATATCACTGGTAACCCACAAAACCCTCACCAGAAGATCTATTTATCAGTCAGTGTAAGCCAGTGTAAACCGTAGAGCAGATCAGCTGAAACAGCGAATGCTCCATAACCGGCTACATTGACAAACTGCGGAATACATAAGTAATTTAACCACTGATAAAACATCACTCCTACACAGAGAAAAGGAGACCAGGATGCTGGTCTGAAGACAAAGCCTAATATCCCTCATAGGAATCCACTGGGGGAAACGATAACTTCAAAAGGAACTTAAAGGAATATAAGGTCAGAAATTCACATATTTTTAACAAGTGCACTTGTCATGTTCCCAGAGACACTGAGACATCATACCAGGCTAAGGCATTAAATGCATTTTTATTATTATTTTTTAGAATATATTGAGAACCAATACATTTTTCTCGTAACATTTTGCACTGCATAGTATATCTGAATTTTATATCTTCATATACCACCTACAATGCTTTATATGTTTTATATTTTTTAAGAATATTATGTTTTATAGATTGTCTGTTTTTGTGCTTTTATAAGCAAAACAAAAGGTTGGCCAACCGATTACTGTTCATCAACAATACTAAAAAATTATTTAGATAAGATTGTTTAAGGAAAACTAGTTTTGAATTAATAACCCTATACAGGTATATCTACACAGATTGATTAGAAAGACACAATAATGTTATAGATATATATACTATTTTTTCACATAGAAATCTTTAATCAGATTTCACTTTCTTAAAGGGCCACTAAACCCAAAATCTTTCTTTCATGATTCAGATAGAACATACAAATTTAAACAACATTACAATTTACTTCTATTATTTATTTTGCTTCATTTTTGAGATATCCTTATTTGAAGAAAAAGCAATGCACATGGGTGAGCCAATCACATGAGACTTATATGTGCTGCAACCAATCAGCAGCTACTGAGCATATCTAGATATGCTTTTCAGCAAATAATATCAAGAGAATAAAACAAATTAGATAATAGAAGTAAATTAGAAATATTTTTAAAAATGCATTCTCTTTCTAAATCATGAAAGAAAAAATGTGGGTGTAATGGCCCTTTAAGTGCAGATCTCACTTTCTTACAAATAAAGGACTCTTTAAGGAAACAACTTGACACACTACCGTTTCACTTTTCATGGTACGAATATATCATATTTTTTCACGAATACAGCTATATCAACTGCTACACTATCATATAAATTTGGTATTATAGTATATTTAAGCAATTACACCTATTAAACACGATACAATTTAACACAAGCACATTTTCCTAGTTAGAATAAGGTGTAGATAATATTGCTGATAACATCTTTTCACATAAAATATAAAAAATAAAAAGTTTTACCAATAATCTATTTTTCAACCCTTGTGAAACTATTAAAGGGACACTGAATCCAAATTTTTTCTTTTGTGATTCAGATAGAGTATGAAATTTTAAGCAACTTTCTAATTTACTCCTATTATCAAATGTTCTTTATTCTCTTGGTATCTTTATTTGAAATGCAAGAATGTAAGTTTAGATGCCGGCCCATTTTTGGTGAACAACCTAGGTTGTCCTTGCGGATTGGTGGTTTTGATTGGTGGATAAATTCATCCACCAATCAAAAACTGCTGTCCAGAGTCTGAACCAAGAAAAAAGCTTAGATGCCTTCTTTTTTACATAAAGATAGCAAGAGAACGAATAAACATTGATAATAGGAGTAAATTAAAAAGTTGCTTAAAATTGCAAACTCTATCTGAATCCCGAAAGAAAAATTTTGGGTTCAGTGTCCCTTTAATCAATTTTAAACCTATAAATTATTTTTTTTCAAAATATATTGGGTGTGCATTTAAAACTTATTTCCCTTCAATTTTTTGGGGGGTATTAGCTTCTCTAGTGCTCTTATATCTTCTCTTTTTAATTTGTAAAACTGTTACAGTAGTCAAGCTGGGAAATTACTAAAGAATGGATTAGCTGTTTAGTAGTTTCAGGACGAATGTTGGAGCAATAGCATAGGTGGTTGCGACAGGATGAAGAGAGCGATTGGATGTGGGGTATGAAGGACAGATTAGAGTCAAGTGTAACTCCTAGGCAGCGGACTTGGAGTGATGGGGAGATAGTGGTGTCACCAACAGTGATAGTAAAGTTAGAAACTGGAGTAGAATTAGATGGGGGGATTAGAAGAAGCCTAGTCTTGGACATGTTGATTTTTAGGTGGTGAGAGGCCATCCAGGAAGAAATGCCAGATAAGCAGTCGCTGATGTGGGAAAGGACAGAGTGCAGCTGTGGATAGGTAGATCTGAGTATCATCAGTGTAGAGGTGATAGTTGAAGCCATAGCTACTGATAAGTTTACCCAGTGAGGAAGTATAAATAGAGAAGAGTAGATGGCCTAGAAAATAGCCTTGATGTACTCCAACAGACAGAGGCAATGGAGAGAAGGAGTCACCAGCAAATGAGACAGAAAAGGACCTATTAAAGAGATAAGAGTGGATCCAGGTGAGGGCAATGTCACAAAGCCCAAGGGAGCTGAGAGTCCGTAGGAGGAAGGGATGGTCAACAGCTGCGGTGTACGCCAAGGCTCTTCTCTGAGCCCCACCCTATTCAACATCTACATGGCCCCTCTCTCCGCCATCGCCCAACGATACGACCTCAACATCGTCTCCTACGCCGACGACACCCAGCAAATCATCTCACTCACCAGTGACCCCACCACCGACAAGAGAAACGTACATGAAGGGCTGACAGCAGTCGCCACCTGGATGAACTACAACTGCCTAAAGCTGAATGCAGACAAGACCGAAGTCCTCCTCCTTGATCCCACCACATCCGCTTGGAATAACTCCTGGTGGCCCACAGCCCTCGGACACCCTCCAACCCCCACGACCATGAACGAAATCTAGGCGTGATCCTGGACTCATCGCTCTCCATGGACCGGCAAATCAACACCGTCTCTTTTGCATGCTTCCACACACTTCACATGCTGCGAAAGATCTTCAAATGGATCCCAACTGAGATCAGGAAGACTGTCACTCACGCCCTCGTCAGCAGCCGACTGGGCTATGGTAATGCACTCTACACCGGCACCACCATCAAGCTCCAAAAGAGACTACAGCGCATCCAGAACTCCTCGGCCAGACTAATCCTTGACATCCCTCGTCAATGCCACATCACCAAATACCTGCGGGACTTTCACAGGCTCCCCATCAACAAAAGAATAACCTTCAAGCTTCTCACCCACGCATTCAAGGCCCTCCACAACATCAGTCCTGAATACTTGAACCACCGCGTTACCTTCTACACCCCTGCCAGACAACTTCGATCAGCCGACCAAGCCCTCGCTGTCATCCCCCACATCAGGAAAACCACAGCGGGAGGCAGATCCTTCTCTCACCTGGCTGCCAAGACTTGGAACATCCTCCTGCTGCACCTTAGACAAGCTACCGCCCTAACTAAGTTCAGAAAGGACCTCAAGACCTGGCTCTTCGACTGAACTGCAACCCTCAGCGCCTTGAGACTCTTACGGGTGAATAGCCGCGCTTTACAAGAACCCAATAGATAGATAGATAGATAGATAGATAGATAGATAGAGTGTCAAAGGCAGCAGACAGGTCATGTAAGATAAGTATAGAATAGTGGCCATTGTTTTTAGCAGAAAGAAGATTGTTAGTAAGGCAAGGCATTGTTAAGGCAGTCTCAGTTCAGTTTTGGGGATGGAAGCCAGATTGCAGGGGGTCAAGCAATGAGTTGGAGCATAGGAAGTGGGTTAGGCGATCGAAAACTAGTTTTTCCAGGACTTTTGAAGCTAGCAGAAGCAGTTATATGGGGCGGTAGTTTGCAAGAGAATTGGGGTCGAGGGAGGGTTTTTTGAGGATGGGGTGACCTTTGCATGTTTGAAGGATGATGGAAATGAACCAGTAGAAAGGGATCGGTTACATTTATATATATATATATATATATATATATATATATATATATATGTGTGTGTATATATATATATAAAAAAATATATATATAATATTGTATATATCATACTGTATATACAATATATATATATATATATATATATATATATATATATATATACACAGTATGTATATATATATATATATATTTATTTATTATAGGTATAGATATATATTGTACCAAAATATCATGATATGGAGACAAATGTGAATATATGAATAAATATAACATATTCTTCTATGTGACGAACATTGTAATATTTATATTTTCATGCCAGGTTAACACACTTGATACAATGTGATTGAACTTGTGTGCGAGTAACGGAGTTGTGTGCTCCATTGAAGTCTATGGGGGAATACATTAATGTGGTTGCGATATCAGGACTTTGGCTTTTTTGTCGGGTTTGTGCTTGTACGAAAATGTTTTCCTTTCAACTTGTAATACACATGCTATCCGACGCACGTAAAAAGCCTCCCTCTGGCAAAGTTATTGAGTGGGAACTCAAACTACTGCTTCACTCGTAATCTAGCTCATAATGTATTTACTGTATGAGGGGCTAGGGACTCCAAAGAATATTCTATTCATTAAAGGATATCATATTTTATACCCAAACCCATACTCATCCAAAACACTCCTCATATAGAAATTCGATTTTTTTTCAGTTTCAAATGAGAGATTTCCTACTTTTCTTGGTAGTAACTGTTACAAACGTAGCAATAGGGGTGGGCAAATGTTTCTAAAAATTCAAACGAATTTTGATACATTAGTTTATATAACATTCTATTTTCAAATTTTTGTTTTCAAATTTTTCAATAACATTAGAAAATATTAATTCAAATAATATTATTATTATTATTATTATCGGTTATTTGTAGAGCGCCAACAGATTCCGCAGCGCTATAAACAAAGGGGAGTACAACAAAACAATTACAGGGATCAGATGGGTAGAGGGCCCTGCCAAGAGAGTTGCACTGTTGTAATCAACTCTTAAGAAGGTGATCTACAAACAGCTGGACTCTTAGGCTTACATGCTAAGGGGGTTCAGGGGATAGCAATGGAGGAGTGGAACTGGTATAAAGTAAGGTTAGCATAGGTTGTATGCATCCTTGAACAGTAGAGTCTTTAGGGAGCGCTTGAAGCTTTCAAAACTAGGGGAGAGTCTTGTGGGGCAAGGCAGAGAGTTCCACAAGATGGGAGCCAGTCTGGAGAAGTCCTGTAAACGGGAGTGCGATGAGGTAACCAGAGAGGAGGAGAGTAGGAGGTCATGAGCAGAGCGAAGGGGACGGGAGGGAGAGTATCTGGAGACAAGGTCTGAGATATAGGGGGGAGCAGTGC
Source organism: Bombina bombina (assembly GCF_027579735.1). NCBI lineage: Eukaryota > Metazoa > Chordata > Amphibia > Anura > Bombinatoridae > Bombina > Bombina bombina. Next base: position 542,185,854 of record NC_069502.1, on the reverse strand, counting down.
AGTTGAGGGCTTTGTATGTCAGTGAGAATTTTGTGTTTAATCCTAGAGGCAAGAGGAAGCCAGTGAAGGGATTGGCAGAGAGGAGCAGCAGATGAAGAGTAACATGTAAAGAAGATGAGTCTGGCAGAGGCATTCATTATGGATTGTAAGGGAGCTAGACGGCAGGTGGGGAGACCAGAGAGGACAGAGTTGCAGTAATCAAGGCGGGAAAGAATGAGAGAGTGTATTAAGATCTTAGTTGTATCTTGTGTAAGGAAGTGTCTAATTTTGGAAATGTTTTTAAGGTGTAAGCGGCAGGCTTTAGCCAAGGACTGAATGTGAGGAGTGAAGGAAAGATCTGAGTCAAATGTGACCCCGAGACATCGGGCATGCGGGGTAGGGGTAATGATGGAGTTGTCGACAGTTATAGAGATATTGGGGGTGGAGATTTTGGAAGAAGGGGGGAAAATGAGGAGCTCAGTTTTGGAGAGATTTAGCTTGAGGTTAGTGGGAGGACATCCTGGAAGAGATATGAGAAAGACAGTTAGTGACACGGGTTAGCAAGGAAGGAGATAGGTCTGGTGCAGAGAAGTAGATTTGGGTGTCGTCGGCATACAAATGATATTGGAAACCGTGGGACTTAATTAGGCAGCCTAGTGATGACGTATAGATTGAGAAGAGAAGGGGGACCAAGGACAGAGCCTTGTGGTACTCCGACAGAAAGTGGTGACGGGGCAGAGGAGGCCCCAGAGAAGGCTACACTGAAGGTACGGTTTGATAGGTCGTAAGAGAGCCACGAAAGGGCTGTGTTACAGATGCCGAAGGATTGGAGGGTTTGGAGCAAAAGAGGGTGGTCGACAGTGTCAAAGGCTGCGGACAGATCAAGGAGGATAAGCAGAGAGAAGTGGCCTTTTTAATTTTGCTGTAAGTAGGTCGTTGGTGACCTTAACAATAGCCGTCTCTGTGGAGTGATAGGGACGAAATCCAGATTGCAGCAGTTCAAGAAGGTAGTTTAGCGTAAGGAAATGGGATAGGCGTGCATATACTAGTTTTTCGAGAAGTTTTGAAGCAAGAGGGAGGAGGGAAATAGGGAGGTAGTTTCATGGGGAGGTAGGATCAAGGGAAAGTTTTTTGAGGATAGGTGTGACCAGTGCATGTTTCATCAATGAGGGAAATGTACCAGTGCTGAGGGAGAGGTTGAAAATGTGTGTTAGTATAGGGGTAAGGGTAGCAAAGAGGGAGGGGAGTAGCTGTGAGGGGATAGGGTCAAGGGGACAGGTAGTGAGGTGAGAGAGCACTATACGTGCCAAAACTTCTTCCTCAGTAACAGGGGAGAATGAACTAAGTTTCAGGTTATGAGGGTTGTGGTTGAGTGAGAGTGTTTGAGGGGGGGAGAGAATGGAATTATGTTGAGAGATGATTTCATGTCTGATGGAGTCTATTTTGTTAATGAAGTGACTGGCAAAGTCTTGAGCTGACAGAGAAGTGGTATTAGGAAGTGGGGGAGGGCGGAGGAGAGTATTGAAAGTGAAGAATAGACGTTTTGGGTTAGAAGAAAGATTAGAGATAAGAGTAGAGAAGTAGTGTTGCTTGTGGAGATTAAGGGCAGAATAGTAGGAGTTCAAGATGAATTTGTAATGAAGAAAATCAGCTGAACTCCGTGATTTTCTCCAATGCCGTTCAGCAGTACGGGAACATCTGCATAGGTACTGTGTCAGAGGAGTAAGCCAGGGCTGGGGATGAGTGTGTGATTTCCGAGCAATGGTAAGAGGGGCGAGATTGTCAAGGACGGATATAAGGGTGGTATTATAGTGGCAGATAGATTGTTCAGGGCAGGAAAAGGAGGAGAAGGATGAGAGAAGCGGTTTAAGGGAATTAGCAAGTTGTTGCTGATCTAAAGACTTAATGCTTCTGTGAAGTTTGGTGTGAGGAGTAGAAGGAGGGAGAGTTGTAGGAAGGGATGATATATTGCAAGTAAGGAGATGGTGGTCAGAAAGAGGAAAAGGGGAGTTTGAGAAGTTTGAGAGAGTACATCAATAGCTAAAAATCAGGTCAAGAGAGTGACCATCTTTGTGAGTGGGAGAATCAATCCATTGTGACAGACCGAAAGAGGAAGTGAGTTGCAGAAGTTGTTTAGCATATAAGGCAGTGGGAGTGTTAAGGGGGATGTTGAAGTCGCAAGAATGAGGGCAGGGGTGTCTGAGGAAAGGAAATAGGGTAGCCAGGCAGCCAAGTGATCTAGAAATTGAGTTGAGGAGCCAGGGGGTCAGTATATGACTGCAACATGTACAGAGAGAGGGGAGAATAAGCGAATCATGTGGGTTTCGAATGAGGGAAAAGTGAGGGAAGAGATAGGATGTATTTGTTGAAAGGTGCAACGAGAGGAAAGTAAAATACCTACACCACCTCCTTGTCTGTTACCAGACCTAGGAGTGTGGCTGAAGTGGAGACCCCCCATGTGACAGAGCAGCAATGGATGCTGTGTCTAGGGGAGAGAGCCAGGTATCTGTTAGGGCCAGAAGGTTGAGGGAGCGGGAGATGAAGAGGTCATGTATAGAAGTGAGTTTGTTGCAAACAGAGCGAGAGTTCCAGAGTGCACAAGTGAAAGGGGTAGTGGCTTTAGATGCAAGAGGAATGAACGTTTAGCTAGGTATTTTATATCACATTCAATTTCGGAATGTAATATTCAAATTCGAATGTGACATTAGAATTCAAATGTAACATTCAAATTCAAAATAGCATTTCTAGTCTACAACTGTGTCTTATAAATGTAATATTCAAATTTAAATGCTACATTCGAATTTGAATCTCAGATTCAAATTCGAAATAGTATTTCTAGTCTAATACTGTGTTTTATAAATGTAATATTCGAAATTCGAATGCTACATTCAAATTCGAAATAGTATTTTATAGTCTAATACTATGTTTTATAAATGTAATATTCAAATTCGAAAGTCACATTCAAATTCAAATGTAACATTCAAATTCAAAATAGTATTTCTAGTCTACAACTGTGTTGTATAAATGTAATTTTCGAATTTGAATGTCACATTTGAATTCGAATGTCACATTCGCAAACTGTAAAAAACATTCGATAATAGAATTTTTATGAATATTGGTTCATATCAACATTCAATTATGTAAATAGAATTTCTACAATAACATTCAAATTCGAAGATAAACACATTTGCCCATCCCTAGCAATCAGCTGTCCATTAGGGGAGATTTAGGATGCACATGGTGCTAAAACAGTGCCTCTCACCTTCATTTTAGAATCACAAAGAGTGTTAAAATGAAGAGTGAGGCCAATATTACAAGTAAAGTGCAAAAACATTAGCGCTATTGAGCACTAACACCATTTTAAGTTAAATCACTAGCGCTCTTGCATTTATATTACAAGTTGAAAGTAAAAGGTTTTCACTCAAGCAAAAGCCTCAGGAGCGCTAACATCTGGAGGTTGGATAGCGTTGCCTTTCTAACTCCCTTTCTCCATAGACTTCTATGGGGTTTGCTACAAAAACCTTTACTGGCTTTTGCTTGCACGCTAAACTAAGGTGGGCTAAAGCCAAAGGTGCACTGAGAAATACTTGAAGTAGCATTGTTCTTCATTTAGAAGAAAATGTTCATTTTAAATATACAAATATCTCAACACTTTTTAATAATAAATGTATATTAATGTGTGTTAGTGTATATATATATATATATATGTATGTGTGTCAGTGTAATACTTTATTTTAAAATGTTTTTACGTGTGTTTATTTATTTTTATATTTATTGATAAAATACTGGTCTGTTTTATAAAAAAAAAGTTGAAACATTTTTTTTACAGCTGTTAAAAGCTGTTTTATCACAAGAATGAAAAAGATTTGTTACACAATTTTTGACATTCTTGGTTTGTAAATTTGTACACTGTATTTGCTTCAAAGCTTATTAATGTTTTCTGGGAGCTGATATTGCTGCTTTGGCAAGAATTAAAATCCTATTGACTTTTGGATATTGTATAATTCGGTCCTGAGTGGCCCCTAAGCTGGCCACATGTTGCTACACACAAACTGTTGTTTTTTTTTTTTAACCTTATGCACAAGAAGAAACCATGAAAACACAAATTGCTCTAATTTCTAATGTTATCGTTAACAATTTATTAACGTTGTTATTTTTATAACTATTAAAAAAATAAACGGTTTGAAAATGTATATTTTCATATCTATTATCATATTTCACTTTATTTGCTCAAAACTACTCATTTAAAGGAATATGCTTTATGGTTCGCACATTTGAACACTTTTCGAATAACAGCATATATTAAATACATTTATTACATACAGCTTGTTAAAAATAAGTGGGCGTATTGGTTAAGTCTATGGTCAGCTGGAGATATATATGGTCTGCATAATCACCTAGATTACAAGTCTTGCTGTACGACTATACCGCTGAAAAATTACCCATTGCGAGCGGAATATTCAGCTCACCCAAATTACAAGTCGTGGCTGTACGGCTATACCGCTAGCGTTTTAGACTATACCGCAACTCTCCATTCCGCACTAAAAAAATTGATTTTGAGTGTGGAATTTCCAAGTCCCCTGTATTACAGGTTTTGCTGTCCAGCTATTCCGCTAGTATTATAGCTTATACTGCCACAATCCATTCCGCTATAAAATACTAGTAGTTATGGATTTTGCAAAACAATTTTTATTTCACAAAACTCATAACAAAAACCTACAACAAACAGAAGAAAGAGGCGCAACCCCACATCAAAGTAGCAAAACACTTTAATATAGCTAATACAGTTAAAAACACTCACAGGATATTTGTCTAAAAACTGCAGTAATATAAAAGAAAAGAAATCTGTCTTTGGCTAGTATAGTTCCATCCACTGGCTCCCACACCGGACTACCAGGATTTACCACGACCAAAATCAGTCTTTATTCTCTTGATTCTGCAGAAGCCCGCCACAGCTCCACCCACTATGGGTTTCGTTTGCCTCTGTGCAAAAAATTTTAGAAGAGGAATTTTAGTTTGTTTGTTCGTTACCAAGCTGTTTGTTGAGCTATTTACATCAGAAAAGGTCCTCTGTTCTTGCAGATATTCACCAATCAGATTTTGACATTCTATCCGCCAATTTTTTACATAATGGAGGACGTATTACTTACTGTTACGGAAAAAAAGAGAGGAGCGCTAAAAAAAGCTAGGTTAGGATATTTAATAAAATATGTATATAAAAAATAGGTAAGATTTAAAAGTTTAATGCAAGAACAATGTAACACAATTACAATACACCTAAGTGGAGGTTCTAAATGATGTGCTGATAAGTGGATATCTGTGTATTCAAGTAAGTCTGAACAAACTTCAGATAAAGCGAATGGAGTGTGCAAGAAATTAGGTGATAAATTAGTTAAATAAGTGCATTGTTAAAGTGCATCGTGTGGGGGTATGATTGTAGGACAAATCATATAAAATAGGCAATATATAGAACAATAGATATAACAATAGGATAAAAAGCGCTTGTAATGAAAAATTGTGGCCATAATAAAAATAATTAAAAATAGAACACAAGGAGTTAAAATCAATTCAATTTGATCGTTCACTTCCAAAACAGTTCACTTTCAAAGTAGCTTGTAACTTGTAAACAGTGATCACTGGTTTGAGAAAAAAGGTATATACTTCAACTTGAAATGTTCCGATTTTGTTAGTTAAATAGCCCCCACTGCTCCTCTTACCAGACCTCCGTATAGTGATCATTGTTAGTCTGCTATGCAGCAACAGACCTGTGTGTCTCTGCTCCTGATAGATTCTCAATACAGGGCTCCAGCGTCTACACAGTGTCTGCACGTACAATTCCCGATCACGTTACTGTTCCAACAACCAGGATGGGCTTTCAATACGGGTATCTACAAATGGAGTGCTGGTGGTTCTTTGGTAAGATGATCCTGTAGTAGAAGACCCCCCAGCACTCCGTTTGTAGATACCCGTATTGAAAGCCAATCCTGGTTGTTGGAACAGTCAAGTGATCAGGAATTGTACGTGCAGACGCTGTGTAGACGCTGGAGCCCTGTATTGAGAATCTATCAGGAGCAGAGACACACAGGTCTGTTGCTGCATACCAGATGAACAACGATCACTATACGGAGGTCTGGTAAGAGGAGCAGTGGGGGCTATTTAACTAACAAAATCGGAACATTTCAAGTTCAAGTATACACCTTTTTTCTCAAACCAGTGATCACTGTTTACAAGTTACAAGCTACTTTGAAAGTGAACTGTTTTGGAAGTGAACAATCAAATTGAATTGATTTTAACTCCTTGTGTTCTACTTTTAATTATTTTTATTGTGGCCACAATTTTTCATTAAAAGCGCTTTTTATCCTATTGTTATATCTATTGTTCTATATATTGCCTATTTTATATGATTTGTCCTACAATCATACCCACACATGATGCACTTTAACTATGCACTTATTTAACTAATTTATCACCTAATTTCTTGCACACTCCATTCGCTTTATCTAAAGTTTGTTCAGACTTACTTGAATACACAGATATCCACTTATCAGCACATCATTTAGAACCTCCAGTTAGGTGTATTATAATTGTGTTACATTGTTCTTGCATTAAACATTTAAATCTAACCTATTTTTTATATACATATTTTATTAAATATCCTAACCTATCTTTTTTTAGCACTCCTCTCTTTTTTTCCGTAACTTTTTAGTGTTTAATCTGATTGTTGGGAGATATCAGATTTGTAGAGGTAGCTTATAGGTATATATGGTGAGTGTGTATTGATTACTTTTGTTTTTTCGTATTACTTACTGTGACAGTTCATGTAAAGTCCACGTCTTCATTAGACTCCACCAATCAGGTAGCGTTGGTTAAATCCACCCACTTTCTGACGTGATTAGAAATACATTGTTTTGCCGTGAGGATTCAACAACTATCGCAATAATTTTATCATTCATATGATGCTTGAAGGGATTCGTCATATTGTGTATATACCTGACGCAATAGCAGCTAATTTTTTACTCTAATTAAAAATCAAATTCATAATATCACAATAACTTATTTAACAGTTCATCCTATATACAATTTAAAAACACTTATAAAAAAAGGAACATGTTTATACACAAAAACAGAAATTTCTTTATAAAACTTATTGAAAATTCATAACACCTAAAATCTTTAAGAGGCCATTTAAACTAACAAAATTCATAAATGCCTGCAATTCCAGGTCTATGTTGAGCCCTTTAGGAAACAGGCTATCTAGTAAATGTATCCACTTGGTCTCACATTGCCTTAAACGCATTAGTCTCTGGTGACTATTATCTACTGATGCTGGGTTCACTTCAGTAGCTTCCTGTGTGTCCATGTATGCAGTATATAGCCTCATGTGTGAATGTGAAAAAATCTATGTTGGTAGAACTAAGAGACAAGTGAAACGCTGCATATATGAGCACATAGAAAATATAAAAAATGGGTTTTGAAAAATCACAGTGTATCTGAGCATTATAAGCAACTGCATAATAAAAATCCCAAAGGGTTAACAGTAAAGATACTGGAACTGATCCCAGCATCAGTAGATAATAGTCATCAGAGACTAATATGTTTAAGGCATTGTGAGACCAAGTGAATACATTTACTAGATAATTTGAAGAAGAAAGAGTCAGGAGTCCCTGTGTCTTGTTAAATCAAATTCCAAAGGCTGTTAAAAAAAATAGCGACAGCACTTGGGTTACAGTTCACAAAGCTGCAGCACAGGGTAGTGGTCACTGCTGCTGACGCGTTTTGGCTTTTCCCGCCGTAGTCATAGCATTTAAAAGAATAAAGCCTTTGGAATTTGATTTAACAAGACACCGGGACTCCTGACTCTTTCTTCTTCAAATTATCCTGAACCAGCAAGGAGTCTCCGGTGTATGCTCTCAAGCTTGTACCCCTTGGGCCACCACGGAAGAATTACGGAGCAGTGACAGGAAGGTGACGTCACATGTTCCACACAGGCATGCGCTCACGGACGCAACCACAGACAGCGAGTGACTTGAAGAGGGGAGAAAGCGGCACGGCCGGATCCCTGCAGCAAGCGGTTTGGAATAGTCTCCCCCAGGACTGAGCACCGGACAGACGTGGAAAGTTTTTTTTGTGTCTGTTATTAGCTCTATTGTGAACTGTGAGGATTACTGACATATCTGTGGTGGCTTGCAAATGAGCAGTACTCTGCGGCAAACATACGGATAGGAGAAAAACAAACTCTGTATATTTACATTTACTAGATAGCCTATCTCCTAAAGGACTCAACATAGACCTGGATTTGCAGGCATTTATGGTATGAATTTTGTTAATTTAAATGGCCTCTTAAAGATTTTAGGTGTTATGAATTTTCAATAAGTTTCATAAAGAAATTGCTGTTTTTGTGTATGAACATGTTCCTTTTTTTATGTGTTTTTAAATTGTATATAGGATGAACTGTTAAATAAGTTATTGTGATATTATGAATTTGATTTTTAATTAGAGTAAAAAATTAGCTGCTATTGCGTCAGGTATATACACAATATGACGAATCCCTTCAAGCAACATATGAATGATAACATTATTGTGATAGCCGTGCACTGAGTGCCTTTGTTGAATCCTAATGTATTTCTAATCACATCAGAAAGTGGGTGGATTTAACCAACGTTACCTGATTCGCAGAGTCTAAAGAAGGAGTGGACTTTACATGAACTGTCACAGTAAGTAATATGCCCTCCATTACGTAAAAAATGGGCGTTTAGAATATCGAAATCTGATTGGTGAATATCAGCAAGAAGGGAGGATCTTTTCTGATGTAAATAGCTCAACAAACAGCTGGTAACAAACAAACTAAAATTCCTTGAAAAAGTTTGCACAGAGGCAAATGAAACACGTAGAGGGTGGAGCTGTGGCGGGCTGCTGCAGACTCGAGAGAATAAAGACTGATTTCGGTCGTGGTGAACCCTGGTAGTCCGGTGTGGGAGTCAGTGGATGGAACTATACTAGCCACAGACAAATTTCTTTTTTTTATGCTACTACAGATTTTACACAAATATTTTGTGAGTTTTTTTTAACTGTATTATCTCTATTAAAGTGTTTTTCTACCTTGATGTGGGGTTGAGCCTCTTTCTTCTGTTTGTTGTAGATTCCCGATACAAGAGAGTGCAAGCGACACACCTCTGAAACTTTGCAGCATCCTGCAGAAAGCAAAACAGGACTTATTTACCATAAACATTGGATTTATTTTCCTAAGAAGCAATCTATACGGACTATCCTCATAGGAGCCGGTATCATATGATCTGCGTATACAATATACACATTGACTTTTGAGATATTGTTTCTGTTTTTATCCGTTTTATTATTTATCTTGCTATAAGTAAGACATGCTTTAAGATTGACATATTCTATGTTCAATTACTTCTAATTATTATTGCATTCTGCGCCCACTATAACTCTGAGCTTCATAATTGACATCGGAACCCATTATTTGTGCTGCAAATATCATTGTGTGATTTCTCATAACAAAAATATTACAAAATACACTAAAACCCATAAACTACCTATTAACCCCTAAACCGCCATCCCCCGCATCACAGATACTATAATAAACCTATTAACCCCTAATCCCCCGCCCATCCACATCACCACCACTAAATAAACCTATTAACCCCTAAACCACCACCCCCCACAGTACTAATACTAAAATAAACCTATTAACCCCTAAACGGATGGCCCCCCATATTGTGACACACTAAATTAAACTATTAACCCCTAAACCTTTAAAGGGACAGTCAAGTCTAAAATAAACTTTCATGATTCAAATAGGGCAAGTAATTCTAAACATCTTTCCACTTTACTTTTATCACCAATTTTGTTTTGTTCTTTTGGTATTCTTAGTTGAAAGCTAAACCTAGGTAATTTCATATGCTTAATTTTTAGACCTTTAAAAAATTGTGGATAGAGGTGCGCTAGGACAGAAAGATATCGTACACCTCCCTTAGAAGACAATATCCCTACTAACTGTCTAAAAATCACAAAGAAAACGGAAAAAAGGGGGTTAAAGGAGGGCGCTATTAGCCAAAGATATCAACACTAAAACAAATGCTAAAATATTTATTTTAAAACACATATGAAATATATCAAATATATCAAATAAAAGGGACGTCTCCCTACGACAATGTTATATATCAAAATCTAAAACATAAAATAGGTTTCTAAACAGCAATGAAGTGAATGCTGGAAAATTAATTAAAATAAAACTGACATCCTATAAGTATAAAAAAGGAATTTGGGTGTTAATTGTGCTTTCACACATATCCATATATTGTTGGAATATGGCTTCAAATTTCAGATATGTATATAAAGAGAAACAGTGTCTCTGGGTATTGGTCACTCGTTATATTGTTGCTTTAGAGCAGGGGTGTCCAAACTTTGCTCTCCAGAGGTTTTGGAACTACATTTCCCATGATGCTCAGCTAGATAAAATGCTGACTGAGCATCATCGGAAATGTAGTTCCAAAACCTCTGGAGAGCAAAGTTTGGACACCCCTGCTTTAGAGAATGAAAAAAGAACAGGAACAAAAGTCTCTTGATGCTAATCACTTGTCATAAAATGATTCAGAGGAGAGAGTTCATAACTCATATGAAAAGAAACCAAAAACAGATGATATTATTATGCGTTACAATGTCAGTTAGAGGAATGTATCTATGTAGCTTTAATATTGTTTCCAAACAATAGCAGTATCGTTCCCATATAATGCTGAATAGCAAAGATTATCCTTCTACTTTCATTAGATTGAGAGATTCTGTTCTCCTTATTAATATACAGTACGTTACCCTTTTTAGTTTTGATGAAGTTGGATTCACTCGTGCTTGGTATCTGTCCTCGAGCGGGTAACTCTGTGATATTTTTCGGCATCTGACGTCACTATTGATGTTCCGGTTAGAAGAAAAAAGGCAGATTAGTCCGCTGCTCTCAGCTGTTATAGTAGAAATCCACATAGAAGGACCCCGCACTTAGTGCTAATGCACGCAGGGGGGGGGGGGAGGCTGTGGTGGGTATATAGTAATTCTTCCAACCACAGATCCCAAAGGATATTCTATGAATTATTCATTGAGAGTTCTGAATATAACAAATAACCCGAGTTATGTTGTATAGAAACAGTCAATAAAGATTGTAGAAATAAAAACAATGTGTCACACTACCACACACCGACGCGTTTCGCCCTTCTATGGGCTTTTTCAACATAGTGGTGGCAAGTGTGTGCACCCTTTTTAAAGGGGTATCCTTGATTCTGATTGGCGGAAATAAAATTGATTCCTTTTCTTAAGGTGGTATTCTCTTCTCATTTTTTAAGGAGGTATATATAGATACATATATGATTTATATCTGTAAACAATATAGAGGGATGTCTTTGGATATAGTTGATGGGAATCCAAAGTCATTACCTGGTCTTACAATAGTGTTCAATTCTCATATTTTAAAGATATATATAGATACAATTTATGACATTTAACTCTTAAAAACCATGTGTAGGGTTACCTGAAAACCATACTTTATCACTCATAATATTTTAATATTTTAATAAATAATCCCAAAATTCACTGGTTTGATGATTGATACATATGCGCCCTATCATTAATACCGGTTAAGAGAGTTAGATAATAATATAGTGCAAATTAAACTAGGATGAAGAGTAAGTGAATATATATTAGTGTTACATTCATATCAGATATAGATAATTTTGTCAATTATTCAAATAGTGAAGAAGAAAGGTCCAATTCTGAATTAAGACCTCTCGGATATAAAGTGTCAAACTTATAAATATATTCTGCTTCTTTTATGAACAGACTTTTCTCTATGTTGCCACCTCTCCAGTGACCTTTGATTTTGTGAATCCCCCAATATTTTAAATCCCTTGTGTTACCCTGATGAATTTCTTTAAAGTGTTTATACAAAAAACATAATTTATGTAAGAACTTACCTGATAAATTCATTTCTTTCATATTAGCAAGAGTCCATGAGCTAGTGACGTATGGGATATACATTCCTACCAGGAGGGGCAAAGTTTCCCAAACCTCAAAATGCCTATAAATACACCCCTCACCACACCCACAAATCAGTTTAACGAATAGCCAAGAAGTGGGGTGATAAGAAAAAAGTGCAAAGCATAAATATAAGGAATTGGAATAATTGTGCTTTATACAAAAAAATCATAACCACCACAAAAAAGGGTGGGCCTCATGGACTCTTGCTAATATGAAAGAAATGAATTTATCAGGTAAGTTCTTACATAAATTATGTTTTCTTTCATGTAATTAGCAAGAGTCCATGAGCTAGTGACGTATGGGATAATGACTACCCAAGATGTGGATCTTCCACGCAAGAGTCACTAGAGAGGGAGGGATAAAATAAAGACAGCCAATTCCGCTGAAAATAATCCACACCCAAACAAAGTTTAAAACTTATAATGAAAAAAACTGAAATTATAAGCAGAAGAATCAAACTGAAACAGCTGCCTGAAGTACTTTTCTACCAAAGACAGCTTCAGAAGAAGAAAACACATCAAAATGGTAGAATTTAGTAAAAGTATGCAAAGAAGACCAAGTTGCTGCTTTGCAAATCTGATCAACCGAAGCTTCATTCCTAAACGCCCAGGAAGTAGAAACTGACCTAGTAGAATGAGCTGTAATCCTTTGAGGCGGAGTTTTACCCGACTCGACATAAGCATGATAAATTAAAGATTTCAACCAAGATGCCAAAGAAATGGCAGAGGCCTTCTGACCTTTCCTAGAACCGGAAAAGATAACAAATAGACTAGAAGTCTTTCAGAAATTCTTAGTAGCTTCAACATAACATTTCAAAGCTCTAACTACATCCAAAGAATGCAATGATTTCTCCTTAGAATTCTTAGGATTAGGACATAATGAAGGAACCACAATTTCTCTACTAATGTTGTTAGAATTCACAACCTTAGGTAAAAATTTAAAAGAAGTTCGCAACACCGCCTTATCCTGATGAAAAATCAGAAAAGGAGACTCACAAGAAAGAGCAGATAATTCAGAAACTCTTCTGGCAGAAGAGATGGCCAAAAGGAACAAAACTTTCCAAGAAAGTAATTTAATGTCCAAAGAATGCATAGGTTCAAACGGAGGAGCTTGAAGAGCCCCCAGAACCAAATTCAAACTCCAAGGAGGAGAAATTGACTTAATGACAATGACTTTATACGAACCAAAGCTTGTACAAAACAATGAATATCAGGAAGATTAGCAATCTTTCTGTGAAAAAGAACAGAAAGAGCAGAGATTTGTCCTTTCAAGGAACTTGCAGACAAACCTTTATCCAAACCATCCTGAAGAAACTGTAAAATTCTCGGAATTCTAAAAGAATGCCAGGAAAAAATGATGAGAAAGACACCAAGAAATATAAGTCTTCCAGACTCTATAATATATCTCCCTAGATACGGATTTACGAGCCTGTAACATAGTATTAATCACAGAGTCAGAGAAACCTCTTTGACTAAGAATCAAGCGTTCAATCTCCATACCTTTAAATTTAAGGATTTGAGATCCTGATGGAAAAAAGGACCTTGTGACAGAAGGTCTGGTCTTAACGGAAGAGTCCACGGTTGGCAAGAGGCCATCCGGACAAGATCCGCATACCAAAACCTGTGAGGACATGCTGGAGCCACCAGCAGAACAAACGAGCATTCCTTCAGAATCTTGGAGATTACTTTTGGAAGAAGAACTAGAGGCGGAAAGATATAGGCAGGATGATACTTCCAAGGAAGTGACAACGCATCCACTGCTTCCGCTAGAGGATCCCTGGATCTGGACAGATACCTGGGAAGTTTCTTGTTTAGATGAGAAGCCATCAGATCTATTTCTGGAAGACCCCACATTTGAACAATCTGACTCTGGGTGAAGATACCATTCGCCCGGATGTAACGTTTGGCGACTGAGATAATCCGCTTCCCAATTGTCTATACCTGGGATATGAACCGCAGAAACTAGACAGGAGCTGGATTCTGCCCATACCAGAAATCGAGATACTTCTTTCATAGCCAGAGGACTGTGAGTCCCTCCTTGATGATTGATGTATGCCACAGTTGTGACATTGTCTGTTCTGAAAACAAATGAACGATTCTCTCTTTAGAAGAGGCCAAGACTGAAGAGCTCTGAAAATTGCACGGAGTTCCAAAATATTGATCGGTAAACTCACCTCCTAAGATTCCCAAACCCCTTGTGCTGTCAGAGACCCCCACACAGCTCCCCAACCTGTAAGACTTGCATCTGTTGAAATTACAGTCCAGGTCGGAAGAACAAAAGAAGCCCCCTGAACTAAACGATGGTGATCTGTCCACCACGTCAGAGAGTGTTGTACAATCGGTTTTAAAGATATTAATTGAGATATCTTTGTGTAATCCCTGCACCACTGGTTCAGCATACAGAGCTGAAGAGGCTGCATGTGAAAACGAGCAAAGGGGAAAGAAACAACACAAGTCGATTCATATGAGATTCTGCTAAATGTGAAGACTGAGCAAGTACCAAGATATCGTCCAAATAAGGAATACCACAATACCCTGTTCTCTGATTACAGACAGAAGGGCACCGAGAACCTTCGTAAAAATTCTTGGAGCTACAGCTAGGCCAAACGGCAGAGGCACAAACTGGTAATGCTTGTCTAGGAAAGAGAATCTCAGAAACTGATAGTGATCTGGATGAGTCGGAATATGCAGATATGCATCCTGTAAATCTATTGTAGACATATAATGCCCTTGCTGAACAAAAGGCAGGATAGTCCTTACAGTTACCATTTTGAATGTTGGTATCCTTACATAACGATTGAATATTTTTAGATCCAGAACTGGTTTGAAGGAATTTTCCTTCTTTGGTACAATGAAGAGATTTGAATAAAACCCCAGTCCCTGTTCCAGAACTGGAACTGGCAAAATTACTCCAGTCAACTCTAGATCTGAAACACAATTCAGAAATGCTTGAGCCTTCGCTGGGTTTACTGGGACATGGGAAAAGAAAAAATCTCTTTGCAGGAGGCCTTATCTTGAAGCCAATTCTGTACCCTTCTGAAACAATATTCTGAATCCAAAGATTGTGAACGGAATTGATCCAAATTTCTTTGAAAAAACGTAATCTGCCCCCTACCAGCTGAGCTGGAATGAGGGCCGCACCTTCATGTGGACTTAGGAGCTGGCTTTGATTTTCTAAAAGGCTTGGATTTATTCCAGACTGGAGATGGTTTTCAAACTGATACCGCTCCTGAGGATGAAGGATCAGGTTTTTGTTCCTTGTTGTGACGAAAGGAACGAAAACGATTATTACCCTGGAAAGAAAGGGAAAGCAGAGTAGACTTAGAAGACATATCAGCATTCCAAGTTTTAAGCCATAAAGCTCTTCTAGCTAAAATAGCTAGAGACATATACCTGACATCAACTCTAATGATATCAAAGATGGCATCACAAATAAAATTATTAGCATGTTGAAGAAGAATAAAAATGCTATGAGAATTATTATCTGTTACTTGTTGCGCTAAAGCTTCTAACCAAAAGATGAAGCTGCAGCAACATCCGCTAAAGATATAGCAGGTCTAAGAAGATTACCTGAACACAAGTAAGCTTTTCTTAGAAAGGATTTTCCTATCTTAAAGGATCCTCAAAGGAAGTACCATCTGCCGTAGGAATAGTAGTACGCAGCCGCTTAACACGAGTAGAGACAGCCCCATCAACTTTAGGGATTTTGTCCCAAAACTCTAATCTGTCAGATGGCACAGGATATAATTGCTTAAAACGTTTAGAAGGAGTAAAAAATTACCCAAATTATTCCATTCCCTGGAAATTACCTCAGAAAAAGCACCAGGGACAGGAAAAACTTCTGGAATAACTACAGGAGATTTAAAAACCTTATCTAAACGTTTAGATTTAGTATCAAGAGGACCAGAATCCTCAATTTCTAATGCAATTAGGACTTCTTTAAGTAAAGAACGAATAAATTCCATTTTAAATAAATATGAAGATTTATCAGCATCAACCTCTGAGACAGAATCCTCTGAACCAGAAGAACCATTATCAGAATCAGAATGATGATGTTCATTTAAAAATTCATCTGAAAAATGAGAAGTTTTAAAAGACTTTTTACGTTTACTAGAAGGAGGAATAACAGACATGGCCTTCTTAATGGATTTAGAAACAAAATCTCTTATGTTAACAGGAACACTCTGAGTATTAGATGTTGACAGAACAGCAACAGGTAATGTAACAGTACTAAAGGAAATATTATCTGCATTAACAAGTTTGTCATGACAAAACAGTACAAACAACAGCTGGAGGAACAGATACCATAAGTGTACAGTAGATACACTTAGCTTTGGTAGCTCCAGCCCCAGGCAGCGATTTTCCAGAAGTATCTTCTGACTCAGTTTCAACGTGGGACATCTTGCAATATGTAATAGAAAAAACAACATATAAAGCAAAATTGATCAAATTCCTTAAATGACAGTTTCAGGAATGGGAAAAATGCCAGTGAACAAGCTTCTAGCAACCAGAAGCAATAAAAAATGAGACTTAAATAATGTGGAGACAATAGTGACGCCCATATTTTTTTAGCGCCAAAAAAGACGCCCACATTATTTGGCGCCTAAATGCTTTTGGCGCCAAAAATGACGCCACATCCGGAACGCCGACACTTTTGGCGCAAAAGAACGTCAAAAATGACGCAACTTCCGGCGACACGTATGACGCCGGAAACAGAAAAAAAAAAAATTGCCCAAAAAAGTCTGCGCCAAGAATGACGCAATAAAATGAAGCATTTTCAGCCCCCACGAGCCTAACAGCCCACAGGGAAAAAGTCAAATTTTTAAGGTAAGAAAAAAATTGATTTATTCATATGCATTATCCCAAATATGAAACTGACTGTCTGAAATAAGGAATGTTGAACATCCTGACATACATATATTTAGAACTTTATAAAAAAGTGCCCAACCATAGCTTAGAGTGTCACAGAAAATAAGATTTACTTACCCCAGGACACTCATCTACATGTTGTAGAAAGCCAAACCAGTACTGAAACGAAAATCAGCAGAGGTAATGGTATATAAATAAGAGTATATCGTCGATCTGAAAAGGGAGGTAAGAGATGAATCTCTACGACCGATAACAGAGAACCTATGAAATAGACCCCGCAGAAGGAGATCATTGAATTCAAATAGGCAATACTCTCCTCACATCCCTCTGACATTCACTGCACGCTGAGAGGAAAACCGGGCTCCAACCTGCTGCGGAGCACATATCAACGTAGAATCTAGCACAAACTTACTTCACCACCTCCATAGGAGGCAAAGTTTGTAAAACTGATTTGTGGGTGTGGTGAGGTGTGTATTTATAGGCATTTTGAGGTTTGGGAAACTTTGCCCCTCCTGGTAGGAATGTATATCCCATACGTCACTAGCTCATGGACTCTTGCTAATTACATGAAAGAAAAGTGTCTTCTTTTTCTTTCTCTATACATAATAAATGTTCTCTTATTCTATCCCTGAGACATCTTTTGGTCTCGCCGAAATAGAATAAGTTACAGGTGCACTTTAATACATATATAATATTTTTACTCGTGCATCTAATTGTTTCTTTAATAGTGATATCATCCAATGATTCTTTGATTCTGAGATTTTTTATTTTAGAACTGTGTGTGCATGATTTACACGTGTAGCATGGAAAAAAACCTGCTATTTTTCTTCCCTCTATATCTACTTGGTTTTTAGTAGTTTTCCTTTGTTTTAGTTCACTGGGGGCCAATACCATTTTGAAATTCTTCTATGAAGTCTGCTCATAAAAGAAGCAGAATATATTTATAAGTCTGACACTTTATATTCGAGAGGTCTTAATTCAGAATTGGACCTTTCTCCTTTTCTATTTGAATAATTGACAATATTATCTATATCTGATATGAATGTAACACTAATATCTATTCACTTCACTCTTCATCCTAGTTTAATTTGCACTATATTATTATCTAACTCTCTTAACCAGTATTAATGATAGGGCGCATATATATATCAATAAGCAAACAAGCGAATTTTGGGATTATTTATTAAAATATTAAAATATTTTGAGCGATAAAGTATGGTTTTCAGGTAACAATAAAACTTGGTTTTTAATAGTTAAATGTCATAAATTGTATCTATATATATCTTTAAAATATGAGAATTAAACACTATTGTAAGAACAGGTAATGACTTTGGATTCCCATCAACTATATCCAAAGACATCCCTCTATAATGTTTACAGATATAAATCATATATGTATCTATGTATACCTATGAAAAGAGAATACTACCTTAAGAAAAGCAATCAATTTGGATTTTCGCCAATCAGAATCAAGGATACACCTTTAAAAAGGGTGCTCACACTTGCCACCACTATCTTGAAAAAGCCCATAAAAGGGAAAAACGCGTTGTTGTGTGGTAGTGTGACACATTGTTTTTATTTCTACAATCTTTATTGACTGTTTCTATTCAACATAACCTGGGTTATTTATTATATTCAGAACTCTCAATGAATAATTCATAGAATATCCTTTGGGATCTGTGGTTGGAAGAATTACTATATACCCACTACAGCCTTCCCCCCCCCCCCCTGCGTGCATAAGCACTAAGTGCGGGGTCCTTCTGTGCGGATTTCTACTATAACAGCTGAGAGCAGCAGACTAATCGGCCTTTTCCTCTAACCGGAACATCAATAGTGACATCAGACGCCGAAAAACATCACAGAGTTACCCGCTCGAGGACAGATACCAAGCACAAGTGAATCCAACTTCATCAAAACTAAAAAGGGTAACGTACTGTATATTAATAAGGAGAACAGAATCTATCAATCTAATGAAAGTAGAAGGATAATCTTTGCTATTCAGCATTATATGGGAACGATACTGCTATTGTTTGGAATCAATATTAAAGCTACATAGATACATTCCTCTAACTGACATTGTAACGCATAATAATATCATCTGTTTTTGGTTTCTTTTCATATGAGTTATGAACTCTCTCCTCTGAATCATTTTATGACAAGTGATTAGCATCAAGAGACTTTTGTTCCTGTTCTTTTTTCGTTCTCTAAAGCAACAACATAACGAGTGACCAATACCCAGAGACACTGTTTCTCTTTATATACATATCTGAAATTTGAAGCCATATTCCAACAATATATGTATATGTGTGAAAGCACAATTAACACCCAAATTCCTTTTTTATACTTATAGGATGTCAGTTTTATTTTAATTAATTTTCCAGCATTCACTACATTGCTGTTTAGAAACCTATTCTATGTTTTAGATTTTGATATATAACATTGTCGTAGGGAGACGTCCCTTTTATTTGATATATTTTATATATTTCATATGTGTTTTAAAATAAATATTTTAGCATTTGTTTTAGTGTTGATATCTTTGGCTAATAGCGCCCTCTTTTAACCCCCCTTTTTTTTTCCGTTTTTTAATTTTTTAGACCTTAAAGGCTGCCTTCAATGTGAATGCATTTTGAAAGTTTTTCACTACTAGAGGGCATTAGTTCACGTGTGTCATATAGATAACATTGAGCTCACACACGTGAAGTGACCTTGGAGTAAGCACTGATTGGCTAAAATGCAAGTCTGTCAAAAGAACTGAAATAAGGGTTAGTTTGCAGAGGCTTAGATACAATGTAATTACAGAGGTAAAACGTGTATTATTATAACTGTGTTGGTTATGCAATACCGGGGAATGTGTAATAAAGGGATTATCTATCTTTTTAAACAACAACAATTCTGGTGTTGACTGTCCCATTAAATTTTAAAATAAATCAACCAATAGGATCCAATAGGATTTCAGTAGCCAATAGGAATGCAAGGTACCCCAATATAAAACGGGTACCTTGCATTCAATCTTCAGTGTGTGGCGGACAATCGCATGAAGAGGACCTCCATGACGCCGAAGACTGCTGCCGCTGAAAGACCATTCTGCACCTCAGAAGACCATTCCATACCTCAGAAAAACGCTCAGCACCTCCGGCAAGAAGATAGAAGATGGTCCTGCGCTGGATGAAGATGTTGCCGCCTGGATGAAGACTTTGCTCAGCCTGGAAGAAGATGGTTGTCTGGACTTCAGAAACGGTGAGTACATTTTTTGGGGTTAGTGTTAGGATTTTTTTTTTTGGGGTGTGTTTTTTGTTTTAGATTAGGACTTTTTTTTTAATGGGCACTAAAGAGCTGATTGCCCTTTTAAGAGCAATGCCCATAGAAATGCCCCTTTAGGGGTAATGGGTAGCTAAGGTATTTTTAGAGTTATTTTTTTTTTATTTAGGTGGGTTTGGTGGATGTTAGGGGATACTTTGTAATTTTTTTATGTAAAAGAGCTGATTGCTTAAAGGAACACTCAAGTCAAAATTAAACTTTCATTATTAGCTAGAGCATGCAATTTTAAGCAACTTTCCAATTTAATTCCATTAAAAAAAAAAGGGGGCACAGTCTTTTTATATTTAAACTATTTGAGTCACCAGCTCCTACTGAGCATGTGCAAAAATAACCATGTATTCATTTGTGATTGGCTAATGGTTGTCACATGGTACATGTATGCATTTGTGATTGGCTGATGGCTGTCACATGGTACAGGGGGAGTGGAAATAGACATAACTTTTAAAATTGTCAGAAAAAAAAATCTCTTTATTTGAAGTTCAGACTAAGTGCTATTGCATTGTCTTGTTATCTTGCATTTGTTGATTATGCAAATCTACTGTGTTGACTGGTCCTTTAAGGGCAATGCCCTACTAAAGGCCCTTTTAAGGGCTATTGGTAGTTTATTGTTAGATTAGGGGGTGTTTATATTTTGGGGTGGCTTTTTGGTTTTTATAGGGGTATTAGATTATGATATTTTTTTATTATTTTGGATCATTTTGTTTATTAATTTTTGTAATCTTAGAATTTTGAATTTTCCGTAATTTTAGACTGTTTCTTTTTTAAATTTAAGCTGTTTTTTCCGTAGTGTTAGGATTTTTAAATTTTGTAATTCAGTTTTTTATTTTTAGTTCATTTTATTTGTTTAAAAATAATAATGTTAGGTTTAATCATAGCGTAAGCTAGGGTTTTATTTATTTCACAGGTAAGTTTTTATTTATTTATTTTAAGTTTATATTGTAAGTTTAATTTAAAGTTAGCGGTTGTTAGGTTTAGGGGTTAATAGTTTAATTAAGTGTGTCATGATGTGGGTGTTTGGCGGTTTAGTGGTTAATAGGTTTAGTTTAGTATTTGCGATGCGTGGGGGCGGCAGCATAGGGGTTAATAGGTTTATTGTAGTGTTGGCGATGTTGGGGGGCGGCGGTTTAGGGGTTAATAGGTTTATTTAGTGTCGGCATTGTCGGGGGGTGGCAGATTAGGGGGTTAATATCTTTATTTAGTGTTGGCGATGTCGGCGGTTTAGGGGTTAATAACTGTATTTAGTGTCGGCGATGTCGGGGGTGGTGGATTAGGGATATTTATGTTGAAATTGTTTTTATTGAATTTTGCAAATAAAATAAACAAGCAATTGTCAAACCATTAAGTAATTGTTTGATGATACAGTTCTCAGGGATACAATTTTTCACATAAAGAAACAACCATCAAAGACAAACCTCATATGTGTACATACTGTTCGGATGAGTATTAATGTTATATCTTGGTAATAGAGAAAAACATTCTTTAGTACCTCTCCATCCAACACTCTAACTTTCCATACGTTTCTAAATGTAGCTGCAAATATCGTTGTCGTGGGTCTCGGCTCTTATTTCTACGCCTAACTTTAATGAACTCACATTTAATCCTTGTGCCTACTATTCGAATCATGGTACATAATGAAAGGATCCCACCTTGCAATGAATGTCTCGGTATCATTAAGGTTTTCAGCAACTGCGCATGCCATGTTATAGTGATACTTTAGTTTGTTTTGTATAAAGGGGAAGTAAGGCAGGTGGACTTCCAAAATTGGGCCACATTAATTCTTACTGTGGTGCATATTATCATAACTAATTTATGTTGGGTCTTTGGGATACCTGGGATGGGGAAGTGGAGTAGAGCTCGTTCTATTGTTAAATTTTATAAAGTTAATAAAGTTTTTGAAAAATTAGGCTTAATAGTGTCGTAGTATGATCCCACATTTTTCTAATTGGTTCGCATTGCCACCACATGTGGACATATGTACCTCTCTCACCACATCCTCTATAGCAGAGGTGGGATAGTGATCCCTCTGACTCATTTGACCTAGTGGGGTGAAGATACCACCTGAAAGCTACTTTCACAAAGTTTTCTTTAAGCAATGCATTTTGCGTAAAGGATAATCCATTCGAGAGATTTGTGGTCCACGTTTTAATTGGCCATGATTTGCCTATATCTAGTTCCCATCTGAGCATTGTCTGTGTTTTATCTTCCCTATGGAGGGAATTGAAAATGGTATATAATATAGATATCGTTCCTTGTATTTGGGAAGTGTAAAGGCATAGTGTTTCCAAAGTTGTATTTGGAAGAAGTTTCATATTACCAAGTATTTCATGTGCTCTAGTTTTTAACTGTAGGTAATGGTATCAAATGTTTTTATCGTTAGTGTCTAATTCCTGGTATTGTCCAAAAGATAATAATTTGTCTGCTATAACAATATCCGCTATTCTGTATAGTCTGTAAGTTCCCACGGGAATAGGGCCCTCAATCCCTCCTGTATGTGTTTGTAAATATTGTCCTGTATATTACAAGTCTTGTATTGTTTTATTTAAATGAATTGTATAAGGGAGGAAGGGACAACAATGGTTTGGAGAACGACAGGATAATATTGTCCGCAAAGAGGGACAATTTGTTTTCCAGCGTTCCATCATCAATACCTGCAATATTTTGATTACCTCTAATTTTGACTGCCAGCGGCTCTATACAGAGTGCAAATAGCAAGGGCAAGAGTGGGCAGCCTTGGCGGGTTCCATTTTTAATATGTATTGATTTGGACTGGTAACCCGACAGCTTGACGAATGAAGTTGGGGATGAATGAAGAGTAGTAATTGCATTGTAAAAAGCCCCTATAATACCTATTTTTTTAAGGACAGCAAACATGTACTTCCAATCAACCCTATCAAACACCTTCTCTGCATCTAGGGCAAGAAACAGAGAATGCGTTCCCCGGACAGTGGCAATGTTAATTAGATCTATCAATTTGAGCGTTTTATCTGGAGCTTCTCTACTGGTCACAAATCCCACCTGGTCTACGTGTATCACATTATTAAGAATAGCGTTAAGGCGATTTGCTAATAGTTTTGTAGATTAGGGATATTTAGACTAGGGGTTTATGTTAGGGTGTTAGGTTTTTAGATAACCTTCTTGTCCCCATAGACATCAATAGGGATTGTGTTATAGCAATCGCCATTCCGCAATCGCAGGTGTTCATTTTTTTCTAACACTTTTTCTCCATTGATGTTTATGGGGGAATATGTGCACAAGCACGTCAAATCAGGACTTGGCTTTTGTGCACCATATCCCACAATACAAGAAGGTTTTTTAGTAACTTGTAATGGCAACGTTATGGAAAGTGTGCTATTTACGCACCAGGTTTAGCGCATAACTTGTAATTTAGGTGAATATGAATAATTAATTACAAATGCTGCATAAATAAAATAGAAATGACAAATGAAACTAATACAATTTATATTGAAAATGTAAATTAAATACAGTTCTCAAAAAAATAAGGTTCATTACTGTCAAGCAGTGATTTATAAAGTTATTACTGGATCCCACTGCAATTAATCAGAACTATTTACTCGGTTTTTATACTCAAAGGCATTCAAATTAATTTGAAAACCATGAAATGACTCACTGATCATAAGCTTTTCAAATCTATTTGTGGTGCTATAACCCCCATTACACATTGCATTGTATTCCAGTCCGCCAGTATACTATTTCCCAGCAGCTTTTTACAGGATTATTGGACAGTTTTACATTTTTGAGTTTTAACATCTTGAAATCCCATTTTTGTTTGTTTCAAGTAGCATATACTGGGTGTTTGCATTAATTTTTGTAAATGTCACAGCCTTTATGAAATCTCAGTTTGTATGTTAATAAACTGAAATTACATTTTTAAACATGAACATTTTACTCAAATATGTAGCATCAGAATGTTATTTAAAGGGATACGAATCCCCAAAATTTTCTTTCATGATTCAGATAGAGGCCCATAGTTATCAAGGTCTGGCGGACCTGATCCGACACTGCGGATCAGGTCTGCCAGACCTCGCTGAATACGGCGAGCAATACGCTCACCGTATTCAGCATTGCACCAGCAGCTCACAAGAGCTGCTGGTGCAACGCAGCCCCCTGCAGCCTCGCGGCCAATCGGCTGCCAGCAGAGGGGTGTCAATCAACCCAATCGTACTCGATCGGGTTGATTTCCAGCAATGTCTGTTCGCCTGCTCAGAGCAGGCGGACAGGTTATGGAGCAGCGGTCTTTGTGACCGCTGCTTCATAACTGTTGTTTCTGGCGAGTCTGTTTCTGATGGAGCTTGATACATATGCCCCAGAGCATGTAATTTTAAACAACTTTCTTATGTACTCCTATTGATAAATGTTCTTCATTCTCTTGAAATATTTTTGGAAAACCAGCTAAACAGCGTACACTACATAGCAGACATTTTTCATGCTATGTAATCCATTTGCAAGAGTACTAGATTGCAGTACTATTTCCTGCCATGCAGTTCTCCAAACACCTACCTAGATATCTCTTCAACAAAGAACACCTTGAAAAAGAAGCACATTTGATAAAAGAAGAAGATTGAAAACTTTTTAAAAATTGTATGCTTTGTCTGAATCACAAAATGTTTTTTTGGGTTTCATATCCCTTTAAGGTCTAAACCCCCTATTCCGTCCTCCAAACTGTAATGCTTATCTAAATAAATAAGACACACACCATTGTTGGGAGAAAGAACCGGTCACGGTCCACGTTTATTAAATAAACGCTTTAACTAGTGCCTAAGCGTTACTCTAATTATGCTTATGCACTTAATCAACCTAATCAAAACTTGGCAACAAGTTCGTAATGAATCAACGTTGGCGGCATCTCTCCCTATCCTAGCCCCTACTAGCAGATGGTCAAGGCCCCTTCCGATACCTGCAGCGTGAGACCCGGCTGACACGCCCAATGGCACTCAGAGAGAGTTGTGATGGTGAGAGATCTTCGGCCCACATTCGTGAGGGAGGGGACCCCCAGACAGGCGCCTGGCGGGCATAACCCCTCCCTTCTTTTTGGACCGTCACTCTTCTCTCCTTGTGCCCGCTCCCCAGGGCATTGACCACCCGCCACAAGAGCCAGGCGAACTCTTGCCACCAAACAAACCAACAGGCACCTATTACTTAAACAACTACAATAACAGTAACAATAATAACAATAATAACAGCAATCACATAAACATATTTCTGAACTTTATGCAATAACCCTCAATAGGGCTCCCCTGATGTCCTTTAGAAAGATATCCAGCCCAACGTCCGTCAGGTGGACACCATTAGGCCTAAATAGGTCCTTTTTGTCGGCCGTTATAGTTTCGTGCCTGATCACGAAACCCCCCAAGCCCGTGACCGTCCTTCCCATCTCCCTGTCACAGCCTTTATGAAATCTCAGTTTGTATGTTAATAAACTGAAATTACATTTTTAAACATGAACATTTTACTCAAATATGTAGCATCAGAATGTTATTTAAAGGGATACGAATCCCCAAAATTTTCTTTCATGATTCAGATAGAGGCCCATAGTTATCAAGGTCTGGCGGACCTGATCCGACACTGCGGATCAGGTCTGCCAGACCTCGCTGAATACGGCGAGCAGGCGGACAGGTTATGGAGCAGCGGTCTTTGTGACCGCTGCTTCATAACTGTTGTTTCTGGCGAGTCTGTTTCTGACGGAGCTTGATACATATGCCCCAGAGCATGTCATTTTAAACAACTTTCTTATGTACTCCTATTGATAAATGTTCTTCATTCTCTTGAAATATTTTTGGAAAACCAGCTAAACAGCGTACACTACATAGCAGACATTTTTCATGCTATGTAATCCATTTGCAAGAGTACTAGATTGCAGTACTATTTCCTGCCATGCAGTTCTCCAAACACCTACCTAGATATCTCTTCAACAAAGAACACCTTGAAAAAGAAGCACATTTGATAAAAGAAGAAGATTGAAATTTTTTAAAAAATTGTATGCTTTGTCTGAATCACAAAATGTTTTTTTGGGTTTCATATCCCTTTAAGGTCTAAACCCCCTATTCCGTCCTCCAAACTGTAATGCTTATCTAAATAAATAAGACACACACCATTGTTGGGAGAAAGAACCGGTCACGGTCCACGTTTATTAAATAAACGCTTTAACTAGTGCCTAAGCGTTACTCTAATTATGCTTATGCACTTAATCAACCTAATCAAAACTTGGCAACAAGTTCGTAATGAATCAACGTTGGCGGCATCTCTCCCTATCCTAGCCCCTACTAGCAGATGGTCAAGGCCCCTTCCGATACCTGCAGCGTGACACCCGGCTGACACGCCCAATGGCACTCAGAGAGAGTTGTGATGGTGAGAGATCTTCGGCCCACATTCGCGAGGGAGGGGACCCCCAGACAGGCGCCTGGCGGGCATAACCCCTCCCTTCTTTTTGGACCGTCACTCTTCTCTCCTTGTGCCCGCTCCCCAGGGCATTGACCACCCGCCTGCTGAGGCATATCCAACCAACCCAGTAAGTCGACCCCTGCCAACAGAATCGTACAACCCAACTGCCAGGGGTGGATGGCTATATTAAAGACTCGGTCTTACTGCAGGTTAGCTCAATTAAACCTACCCCTGCCGAGTTGGCTTACCCTACTCAGCCACTTCTTTGCCGCCATTCGCTTCTTCCATGGGACGGGTGGGCGGGAAAACCTTCTCCTTGAAGTCTGGAAACCGAAAGAGGCTGAATTCACTGCTGCAGGACCCTATAAAGGTAAGAACAGACACCGCCTCTCCAAATGCAACATTGTAACAAAACATAGCTTAGCATTTCTCCAGACTTCAAGTTGGTAATCCCTTAATGTTGTTACTGGCCCACTAGGGGGCCTTCCACTATCATAAGGTCTAAACCCCTATTCCGTCCTCCAAACTGTAATGCTTATCTAAATAAATAAGACACACACACCATTGTTGGGAGAAAGAACCGGTCACGGTCCACGTTTATTAAATAAACGCTTTAACTAGTGCCTAAGCGTTACTCTAATTACGCTTATGCACTTAATCAACCTAATCAAAACTTGGCAACAAGTTCGTAATGAATCAACGTTGGCGGCATCTCTCCCTATCCTAGCCCCTACTAGCAGATGGTCAAGGCCCCTTCCAATACCTGCAGCGTGACACCCGGCTGACACGCCCAATGGCACTCAGAGAGAGTTGTGATGGTGAGAGATCTTCGGCCCACATTCGTGAGGGAGGGGACCCCCAGACAGGCGCCTGGCGGGCATAACCCCTCCCTTCTTTTTGGACCGTCACTCTTCTCTCCTTGTGCCCGCTCCCCAGGGCATTGACCACCCGCCACAAGAGCCAGGCGAACTCTTGCCACCAAACAAACCAACAGGCACCTATTACTTAAACAACTACAATAACAGTAACAATAATAACAATAATAACAGCAATCACATAACCATATTTCTGAACTTTATGCAATAACCCTCAATAGGGCTCCCCTGATGTCCTTTAGAAAGATATCCAGCCCAACGTCCGTCAGGTGGACACCATTAGGCCTAAATAGGTTCTTTTTGTCGGCCGTTATAGTTTCGTGCCTGATCACGAAACCCCCCAAGCCCGTGACCGTCCTTCCCATCTCCCTGTTCACCTTTTTGCGCACGTTTTACGCAGCCTTCTGAGTGACAATGTGTCTCCAATGCAGTCTAGCAACCACATTCGACCACCCCACAGTCACCTCCTTCAACCAAGTGTGCACCCAATGCACATCTGCTGACATTCTTTTAGTCAGGTCCAATGCGGGCAGTGCCCCCAAATCATTCTCCCCCAGGTGAAGCACTAAAATGTTAGGCCGCCCCCACCTTCTGTGCGCGTCCTGCAAGAGCGCCGGCAAATCAGCCCACAACAATCCCCTGCGCCCTAACCACCGGAAGCTTGCCTTGGACGTTGGGAATCCAAGCTGCTGTCCCTCCGGCGACCGCAGCGCCCTGATGTGAGCCCAGTGGACGTATGAATGCCCTACAATCCACATGCGAACTGTCGGGGCTTTCTCATTTACAACACCTGTTAAAACAGAGTACACCATCATGAACTAACCCGCCAAATTTGACCAAATAAAGAACCCCAGCCACCAGTGACTCCCAGCCCAGAACTGCTACTAATTTTGCCCCTTTGTCGGTCTAATGTATGTCCTATATTGTGTAGACTTCCATCTACTGAGACGTTTAATCTCCGCTGCTGGGAGGCACTTCTGCGCCGCGCTGGTTGCTGCGCCTATTCTGAATGAATGCAGAGCAATCCTTTTGGGATCCAACCCCGCTTTCTCAGTTGCCTTAGCGAGCACCCTACGGAATTGGAACGCGGACAATGCTGACCCGTCCTCATGTACGAAAAACAGCTCACCTCCCGCCGGTCGCACCGACAGGTATCGTTCTACCCAACTGACCGGACAACTGTCAGCACAATCCTGCTTTGTAAGTGGCAACCACGCTCTTCTGCCTTCTTGGTCAGTTTTTGACCTTGGCACGAACAATAGAAGGCCCCCGTCAGTCACCCGGAAGTGCTCCAACCGTACACCCCCTGAGCCTTTCACCTTAGAAGAAGCCACGAGCTCCCCCACTCGGAGCGCTCCCGCAAATGCCACAGCAAAAGCTGCCCTAAACAACAGGCTCTCATATTCAGATTTACACACAAAAGCCACACTCAAGGCTAACAGCCTCAGCCTGTCCTGTGTTATGGGCTCCCTTCGGACCTTCGGCCGGGGAGCCACCCTTCCCCACCCTTTCAACACCTTCCTAACCAGAAAGGCTCCAGAGTGGTCAGCATGACCCAGAGCTTTGTTAAAAAATGCGACAGCCGACAGTCTCCCTGCCGCACCGGCCCTACTGACCCCGTCACGCCTCAGCTGCGCCAACCAGTCTAAAATCTGCACCCTAGTGGCCCTTTGTACCTGCACGCCCTTTTGTAGACAGAAAGCTTCCCAGCTGCTCCAGTGGCTCCTGTATGCCGACCACGTCCTGGGCGCCAAAGATGCCTTAACTAACGGTAAGATGCTTGCCCAATCTTCAATAACTGGCAAAGAAAAATTGGGCACGTTAGACCCTCAACCGCCGCCATGGGAGCTGCTTCCCTAAACTGCCCCCATTTAAATCGAGAGAGTGCATCAGCGATAACGTTATGCACTCCCGGGACGTGTTTGGCGGTGAAGTGAATGTTATGCTGTAAGCAGCGCAACACCAAGTGCCTCAGATAGCACACGACTGCTGGTGATGACGCGGACAACCTGTTAATGGCGTACACCACACTCATGTTGTCTGTCCAGAACACCACCGACCTATTGGCTAACTTCTCTCCCCATATTTCAATAGCCACAACGATGGGGAATAGCTCTAACAAAGTCAGATTTTTTATGTAACCCGACGCCACCCACTCCCGTGGCCACGGAGCTGCGCTCCATTCCCCATCCAAGTATGCCCCATAACCAAAGCCGCCCGCTGCGTCCGTGAACAGGTTCAGCAAACGGTTTGGTACCGACGGCTGTCTCCATCAGCACACCCCGTTAAAACTCTGAAGGAAATGATCCCAGACCGCCAGGTCTTCCTTCACCTCAGATGTGACGAGTACCCATCTGTTGTGGCCAGTAGGGCCCTTCAACAGGCCCTCCAACCGACGGTTAAAAATCCGTCCCATAGGTATAACTCTCCCCACGAAATTCAGCAAACCCAGCAAGGACTGGACATCCCTGACGGTGACCTTGTCCCTACTGCATGCTGCCCGTACCGCCAACCACATACGCGTCACCTTCTCCATTGGTAACCTGCATATCTCTAGCACCGTGTCGATTTCAATTCCCAAGAAAGTGAGACACGTGCACGGGCCCTGTGTTTTATCGTCCGCAAGCGGGACGCCAAAATGCTTCATCATATCCTGCATAACGCCCATGAGCTGTTCACACTCTGTCGAACCAGCTCTCCCTACCAATAAGAAATCATCAAGGTACTGGGCCAATGCTCCCCCCCCCTGAAGCCTTGTATACCACCAAATGGAGGAAAGAGCTGAAGCATTCGAACAGCGAGCAAGACAGGGAGCACCCCATCGGCAAGCAACGATCCACATAATATGCACCCTCAAACTTCATGCCCATCAGTCTGAAGGCCGAGGGATGCAAGGGCAGCAGTCGAAATGCTGACTCGATGTCCAGCTTCGCTAAGAGCGCACCTGAACCGCATGCCCGAACAATGTCCAGCGCCTTATCAAATGATTGATAATGTACCAAACTTATCTCGGGGTCGATTGCGTCATTGACCGAACTCCCCCTCGGAAAGGACAGGTGGTGTATCAACCTGAACTTCCCTTCCTCCTTTTTTGGTATGAACCCCAATGGCGAGATCACCAGATCTCCCAATGGGCAATCCGCGAATGGGCCAGAGACCCTGCCCAATGCGACTTCCTTAGCCAATTTTTCCCTCACTACATGCGGGAATTCGTAGGCTGTTTTGAGGTTCCTGTGCACCGCCGAACCCCTAACCATCCCAGTGATTGGAATGTGAAACCCCCCTTCCAACCCTGACCTGAGCAATTCTGCCGCCTCCCGGTCAGGGTAGTTAGCCAGCCATATCAGCATGGCCGACAACCTAAGCAGGGTTGGGGCCCTTGACCGTAACTCCAGGCTTAGGAGCCGGTTTCATCTGACCCTGCTCTCTCCTTTTTCTACACAGCTCCTGGGTGTGGTCCCGCGCAGAATTTGCATATGTGACGAAAGGAGCAGTTACTCTCCCTGTCACACTGCTTATCTTGGAATTTCCAACATTCCCTACCCCGTCTACCGAGCCGGGCCCCCTGGCGTTGCTGCGTTTGGCGCGCCGCCACCGGGGAGGGTGAACCTCCCTCCAGCCCCAGTTTTGACCACAGGTGCATGTCCTGAGTGCCAAAATGCAGCAAAGGGTTACCCACCATCTTTCTCCTGAAGGCCATGTCGTACTCCCGCCATGCGCCTTCCTTAAACCTCGTGTGTATATCCTCCACCGTCTCCTGGTACTTAAACAGGTTGTGCCCCTGCAAGGGCCACCTGTCTACGTAGCACGCGGCCAAGACACGGAAGCATTTAAGCCATTCCTCGTATGTCTCCGCCCTACGCACCCTCTTAGGGCCAGACCCATCAGCCGCCCTCTCTTTCGCCCTATAAGCATCAAGGGAGAGGTCAAACACATTAATTTATTTACCCTCCTGAATCTTCTTTACGACCTTCTGCTTTAGATGTCCGTAAAGTGAGTGTACTAAACAGGGGTAAGTATCCCCCTGCGCCACTACCTTACGGGGAACCGGGCCCACCGGGGCCATAGAGCCCCCTGGTCCCTGTGACCCTTGAAACTCCATTGCTGGCTTTTAACCCCTGCCCTGTCCTTAGCCTGCGCAGACGCCATCTTCTTTATCCATCTGAACATTCTGCGCTGCCCCTTTCCCACTAGGCCTAGATTCTCCCCACTGTCAGAACCAGACCCACTTGTGGAAGACCCTGTGTCAGTGTGCATACTGTCAGGTGCATTGCACTCACCATCTCCTGTTGTCTCTGCTCCTGCTGACCCCTGCTGTGTTGCACCCAGTTGACTGTTGCTGGGCCCTGCCACCACCAGGGCGCTATTTGATCCCGAATCCATTCGTGCTGTCGACTGTTCCGGCACCTGCTGGGACAAAACAACTTGGGGAGTACTCCGGTCTACAGGAGGTGCATCAACAGAAGCACCCATCCTCTCCCCCCCTTCTCTCCCTTGCATGCCCAAAGCTCTAGCCACAGCACTTCTAATAGCCTGTTCCTGCCGTGCCACCTCCTGGGTGTGATCACTAAACCCAGGCAGGGGCCTAGCATCATGAACCTCACGCAGTGCAGCTTCTACTGCCCTTCTAATTGTGTCCTCATTTACTCCTCTTTGCATGTGCGCCATATCATACTGCCTGTCACGCTCCATATCACCCTGTCTCAAACGGTCACCATTCACAACCTGGCTTGACTGCTGATAACCATGCGTTATCCCCGCATGGGCCCACCCCCCATGCTGACCATACCCGGCTTGAGAACCGTGTGGTAGACCTGACCTATACATTGGCCTATCATCTCTCTCTATAGGCACCGCTTGGCCCCTCAACACACCTACATCCATACTTGCCACCATTTGTGCCTCATTTGCAAAATTCCCCATATGTCCTCTATATGTGCCCCTCTCACTTGCCGCCGCAAACTCCTGGGGCCTCTGCCCAACACGTACATTCAATTGTGCCTGTGCGCTAGTGCTAGGCCTCACATCCGATCTCATTATCACCTCAGGATCCCTCCGCACCTGACCGGGATTCACCCCTGCTTGCACATGCGCGCCAGCCCTTGGCCTGTCAGACATCCCCTCATCTGCGCCACGCAACTGCCGCGGCCCGCTCAGACCAGCCACCTCTGCTGCACGAGGTAAGTGCCCCCTCTCACACACCACGGGCCCCGCTGCTGCCCCTCCCGCGACCGGTAGTATCCCCAAGTTACCTGTGGAGCTCCGGTCGCGTGAGGGTGTCTCCTTCCTGCTCCCAAGATGGCGGCCGCTACTCTCCTCCTCCTCCTCAGACGAAATCTCGGAGGAGGATTTCTCGCGTGAGCCACCATCAGAGGGAGCCGTTACCGCTGCGCACTCTGCAATAGGCCGCACTCCCCCTACCTCACCACCGGCCACCACAACGGCCCCAGAGCCCTGCGCATGGGCCACCGCGGCCCTCCCTGATAAGGACTGCGCTAAGGCCAGGACCGCCGCCATGGCTTACGGCTGCAAGGCCGCAAACTGGTCAATGATGCCTGGTCCCAGTGGGCCCTGCATACCCTGTGATACCTCGTGGCCCCCTCTGGGCCCACCTAGATTCTCCCTGGCTGCCTCCCCTGACCTCTGGGCCTGAACATCCAGATTGGGCGATCCCTCTAGGGCCCCCTCACCCTGGGCCTGCAAACTAGGGCCTCCCTCCCCCAACCCACTCCCTTTCTTCCCCTTCCCCTTATTGAAACGCCTGGCTGGTGGGGACTTTTGGGGTGTGGGGGGTACCAAATCATCAGACTCAGGTTCCTGTCTTTGCTTTGCAGGTCCCTTCTTCCTGGCAGACGGCTCCACCACCTCCCTGTAACGCTTGGGAGGCACAGATTTCCTTCTGGATCTCTCCATGCTCCACTCTTTGCAGCAAAACTTCAAAACCTTCTCCTTGAAGTCTGGAAACCGAAAGAGGCTGAATTCACTGCTGCAGGACCCTATAAAGGTAAGAACAGACACCGCCTCTCCAAATGCAACATTGTAACAAAACATAGCTTAGCATTTCTCCAGACTTCAAGTTGGTAATCCCTTAATGTTATTACTGGCCCACTAGGGGGCCTTCCACTATCATAATGATTGCAATCAAATGTATGAAAATTTAATATTAATAATAATAAAAAGGATTTGATTAAATTAATAATTGTACATAGTTCATTAACTTGGTTAAGTAAAAAAAATATATGTTTTTAATTCAAACATATTAGGCATTTATTGTTAATATAAAATGAATTAGTTGTCATGGTTTTCTTTTGTTTTAACGGATTATCTGTTATTACCGTAAATAATTGCAGACATTTTTTTCAATCTAAATTAGAGACAGCAAGGTGATATTTTTCAGATTTTCAACAATTTTTTTAATGAGGGAAAAGGTAAGTGTAAGGAGCATAGAGTGTAACACCTTAAGGGTTAACACTCCCTGTTGGCAGTTGCTGGGCAGATGTGTGTATGTTATTTTGTTGCATTTATGCAGGTGGGGTTGTGAACTTACCTTATAAGCTGTGTTGTATGTTGATCCTGCTTCTTTTTCCTGCTGGATCTAATTTACCTGTTCTGCGAAGTCCTTTACTGGTGATGGATTGTTCAAGAATATCTGGAGTGCCCCCAAAATGATTTCTGGCATCTTCTTCACCTAAGGGAAAGAGTAATGTGGTTACTAGTGCTCTTTCTCCTCAGCCCAGGGGAACTGGGCCCCTGCGGGCTCCCTCTTCTGCCCATGTGGTGTCCGGCGGCTCTCCCAGGGATGGCTCGAGTGGTGTTGCAACTGCTGGGGCCAGGTCTCGGGGTAAGGGGGTCCCATGTTATAGCAGTTGGTGGGGGCCGTGGGAGGGGTCTGTCTCAGGGCAGGGGTGATGGGCGGATGTCAGGGCAGGTGCAGTCATTCCCTAGTGTCAATGCACCTCCCCTCTCTAGTGCGGTAGGGCCTGCTGGGGTTTTACCAGGGCCCCTGGATCCGGGGATGGTGGCTGCTGTGCTGGTGGCAGTCCAGTCAGTTGCTGCCGCTATTGCTGGTTCTACTGGGGCCGTGGATGGAGCCGTTGGGCCATCCGTCTTGATGACCCCTGTTCTGGCTTTTTGCGGCCCTGTTGGGCCTGAGTCTTCTGTCATGGCGGCCGCATCCTCCTTCTCTGGCACGTCCTTCCTCCCAGCAACCCCTGCGGTTAGTGACGTAGTGTGCATATCACGTGGGAGGCAGTCAACATCAGTGGGGGCGTGGCAGCATGCAGGGCCTTCCGGTTCCAACGGCGGATCACTTGAAAGTAGGAGGGAATTGCCGGGCCTGGTGAGTGACGGACAGTGTGGCGGTAAAAGTGGTTTGGTGCAGCAGAGCAGTGGGAGAGGACGGACAAAGTGATCTGACTATGAGGTGGCAGCCTCAGCAGAGGGTAGTGTGCGGAAAGGATACGTAGGTGCTAGAGGGAGTAGAGTTGCTGGTGACATATCTGGGGCTGAGGGGGTCCTCGTCCCAGACAAGACTGCCCGTGAAAAAATGCTGGTGCAGGTCCCAAGAGTAGGATCAAGGGAGCAGCTGCAAACAAAGGCACCAACGCCGCTGAGGCTGGACACTCTAAGGCCATGGTTGGCAGTCTATCCTGATAGGGCAGCGGCTACTTTCCTTCTATCCGGTTTTAGTGATGGTTTTACAATTCCAGTTTCATGTAAGGTTGGGCGTTCGGCCACTCACAGAAATTTAAAATCTGCTTATCAGTTCCCCCATGTAGTCAGAGATAAATTGTACAAGGAGGTGGCTTTAAATAGGATTGTCAGTCCATTTTCTGAACTGCCTATCCCTGAATTAGTAATATCCCCACTGCGGGTTGTCCCAAAAAAGGAACAAGGCAAATATTGCCTCATTCAGGTCCTGTCCAATCCTAAGGGCAGGTCTGTGAATGACGCTATTGATCCCTTAATTAGTTCAGTGAGGTATCAGCCATTGGATAAGGCGGTACAATTAGTGAGATGGGGATTAATTTTGAAGGGGCTTACTATGTGGATAAATGCTTACCCATAGGCCGTTCTGTGTCTTGTGCCTTTTTTGAGGCATTTAGCACAGTTTAGCACTGGGCCTTGGTTGTTGAGTCTGGTAATGGGTCAGTGGTTCATAACCTGGATGACTTTCTGCTGGTGGGTCCTGCGGGTTCTCGCAAGTGTTTTAGGCTTAGAGATTTGATGTGTTCTTTGATGTGAAGGTTTGGGGTCCCCTTTAGCATCTGACAAATCTGAAGGGCCAACAACTAAACAGACCTTCCTTGGTATTGAGATAGATAAGGTAGATGCTGTATGTTGCTTACTAGCTGATAAGAAAGAAAATGCTAGCCGTGGTTCGTTCGACTGTGGTGACTGGTTCTGTTAGATTGCTTGAGCTTCAATCCTTGTTTGGCCTGCTGAATTTTGAATGCCGTGTCATTCCAATGGGGCGGGTATTTAACAGGATATTGGAAGGCTTGCTGAAAGGTGATGCTGTAAGTGATAGGAAGTTCCGGATCACGAATGATAAGATAGATGACTTGTTGGTTGGGGAAACATTTCTGATAGACTTTAATGGAGTTTTGGTATGGAGGTTTCCTCCGAGGTCTAGCCAATTGCGACATCTCTTCACGGAGGCAGCTGGTGCTCATGGTTATGGTGCATACTTTAATGGTGCTTGGAGTGCATGTGCTTAGCCAGTATCTTGGGTTGATCAGGTGCTTACTAGAAACTTGAAGTTGTTGGAGCTGTTTTCCATTATTGTTGCAGTGGAATGTTGTTGCAGTGGAATTGTGGGGGAATCAATTAGTTAATCAGCATGTAATTTTTGGACAGATAACATCAGCGTAGTGCATTCTATTAACAGGCTCTCAGCCACTTCACCCCCCGTAGTGAAGTATATACGGCATCTGGTGTTAAGAAGTTTGCAGCACAATATTCATTTTGAAGCGCAACATGTGCCTGGAGTGAATAATGTTGTTGCAGACGCTTTGTCTCGCTTTAAGTGGGATCAGTTTAGAAGGTTGGCACCTAAGGCTGCTGCTGTCGGTATGTAATGTCCACAATTTCTTTGGCATGTAGCAGTCAACGGGGTGTCCTATTCCCATTAATTTGTGCAGCCTTATCACCAGCCACTTCAAGATCTTATCTTGGTTTTTGGAGGGAATGGGAGGATTTCTGTGAGCACTGTTCTCCATCCCATGGTCAGGAAAGTGAACGTTTGGTGCTAGAT
This sequence comes from Bombina bombina, assembly GCF_027579735.1. NCBI lineage: Eukaryota > Metazoa > Chordata > Amphibia > Anura > Bombinatoridae > Bombina > Bombina bombina. Next base: position 542,149,117 of record NC_069502.1, on the reverse strand, counting down.
TGGTTAGGGCAGTAGAGTCAAAATTGTCTGCTTTGTCATTCTTTTTCAAGGTGAGTGGTTTTCTGGATTCTTCCAGGTCTTTCATGGTGAGGCAGATTGTGAAATGTTGGGATAGATCTGAAGGGAAGATTCAGGATATTAAGAAACCTATCACATTGGACAGATTGGCACAGCTCATGGGGCTGTGGCCCAGGTTTGTTCCTTTGGTTATAAGATTGTTTTGTTTAGGGCTGTCTTTGCACTTGCATTCTATGGGGCTCTGACAATAGGTGAACTAGTGTCTACATCTAAGTCGGTAGTAGGTTTAGGAGTGCAGGGCTTTTATGGATGTGAGGGTCTCTCAGTCCAAGCAATTCCTTGTACATGCAGATTCCTTGTCACTTTCGAAATTTCAGTTTAAGAAAGTTCTTGCTTTGACAGCTGATAAAACGGGGCTAGACTGCGCTAGGATTGCACCTCATTTTTTTAGGATGGGGTGGTCACTAGCGCTGCATGTCAAGAGAGTTCACAGGAGGAAATTCAACGGCTGGGGAGGTGACGTTCAAAGAAATATCAGCTTTATATCAGACCCCCTTCTGAAATGTGTTAATTTAGTTGTTTCTTTAAAGTTGTGTTTTCTTTAGTATTTTGCAGTTTTTTTCTTGAGTGAGAGGGCATCCTGGTTTACAATTTGTTTTGTATCTTGCATGTGCAGTTAGTGGTTCCACCAGGGTATGGATCGTAGGGCATTCCTACATTCATTGGGCTTACATCAGGGCTCTGACTGCCCGTAGAGGACAGAATTTAGGTTTCTCTGCTACACAAGTTGCAATTAGATGGTTTGGAAGTCGAGGGATGCTATGGAGCGAGTTGATTGATACTATCCAGGATGCAGTTTGCAGGTGGGGGAGGCCCCATGTTGTTATTCTTCATCTTGGGGGAAATGATGTGGGGTCTACCTTGGTTATGGACCTAATAAAAGTCATGAAAGCTGATGTTAGATGGCTTTTAATGAGGTTACCTGGAGTTTCGATTGGCTGGTCCTGTATAGTGGCGAGGAGAGTGTGGAGGAATTTGGAGAGTCATCACACTGCTTATAGAATTAGAAAGTAAATAAGAATTATAATTAGAAAAATAAGCCTTAACTCCTTATGTTCATTGGGGGCTCTCGGAAAAATCTAGGAATAAATAGAACTGCCATATTTATACAAAACTACTTCCAGCCACAAATATACTATACTATACTACTACTTATACATGAATTATTAACCTGTGACAAAAGGCATCTTGAAGAATTTAACCATTATACGGATAAGTGTGTGGTGCATATTGAGTTTGAATTTGTTCAGAAACAAGACTTTACCTTTATATTTTATTTATATTTTTATGGTTTATTAAAAATTAAATGTTTTTCGTTGTTTTTAATGTACAAGCTCAAATATAATATGATAAATATGAGTATCTAGGTGAGAGTTGTTAATAGAAAGTTGAATTGGATTTTGTGCGCATATAATCATACTCATACAGCTGAAGCTTTGATCAATATCAAAGGGAGACGTCCCTATATTTTTTGTGATAAGTTGATTATTTCTAAGGCTATATATCTTTTTAATTGTTAATTACAAATATTTGTATCATATATGCTCCTCTAGAAGTAACACTTTGGAGTCAATAAATAGTTTTTTATATACATATGGTATAATCCATCTGGTATCTTTGCTTCTTTTAGCGCTTTATCCCTACCCCCATGTTTTATTGTATAAGTCTGTATCTATCTGGGAAGAGATAGATTGGTATAGAGCTAAAAATATACCTTATTGAATCGTTATAGATAATATTTTGGCATACAATTTAATCTCTCTCCCTCCCTACCCATTTAATTTGTTTGTTTCAGGTTTCTATGTTAGGTTGGCGGCACTGAGCATTCAGCTTCCTTAGGGTTGCATTAGTTTGGAGTGGCTGGAGCATGGGCAATCGTGCTAGCACTTTTTTGTTGTAAGTCCACTCTGGTAATTTATTTTCCCCCTGGCTTTCGCATGCTAAGAAAGTCTAGCTAGCATAGCCTTGTTCCTTACTAGGTTGGGAATTTTTTGGTATTTTATCAATCTTTAGTCATGCCTTTTATTTTCAAATTATTGTTAATAAAGCGACCATGTTGGTCTTTATATCCAGCTCCTGAGTTATGTATTTATTTACTGTTATGGGAAATCTTAGGGGTTGTTAGTTAGCTTAAGGCAACTGCAAGATTATGTGTGGATTTAAACCTTAGTTCAATTTAAAAGATATTCCTAGCGTTTACACACCAAAAATGTTTATAATCACTAGGTTTGTTGTTTAGCCAAGAAAAAAAGCTTGAAATTCAAATACATTTTTGAAAAGTTTATTGTTTTGATTTGATTTCTGGATTTAATTTAAAACAATTAAACATTTGCAAAAAAAGCTTAAACAATACAAGAGTTTTGTGTAAAATTTCCAGGTTAATCAGTGGTTATGAAAAATAAAAAATAGGAAAACATGCTAAGCTTGATGCTAACTAAAACAAAATATAATCTCAGATTTCCTGAGGTTCTTTAAAGGGACAGTATCAGACATCCCAACCTGCAAAAACTCATTTCATGGAGGTGACTTCACCCGATACTGTGCCGCAACCCCCCCCCCCGCTCCCAGTTATATATTGGACACCTTGAAACCCTAAATAAGATAGGGACTTATCATTAAAGTAGCTTCCCGCTAAAGTCACATTAAAAAAAGGTAGCTTTATTGCACAACCACATACAACAAACCTATTTTCCAGTGATCGTACGCTTGTTGAATGCTTAAATATTTTAGAATAAGAAGTTTAATTACGTGCAGTAAATAAGGTAGCATTTGTGTTTATTTTATTAAAATAAGTGGGCGGCTTTTTTGTTACTGATGCATGCTTTGAGGGTATAACGTCCCATCAACTAAATGCATTCCTTATAAAAAAAAAAAACACTTTTACGGATTTGGGCCCCATTGGTTCATGGTACTTGGAGTTTCAGGGAGATTGCATTCCATTTGCTGGCATCAGGGAGCCGCTATTACAATCAGGGAGACTCCCTGAACTTCAGGGAGAGTTGGGATGTCTGCAGTATACACTCATTTTCATATAACTGCATGTGATAGACACTACTATAAAGAATAAGATGCACAGATACTGATATAAAAATCCAGTATAAAATGGTTTAAAAACGTACTTAGAAGCTTTCAGTTTAGCTCTGTTGAAAAGGCAGTTGGAAAGCCCACTGCAAATGGGAAATAAGACACTCCCCCCTCCCCCTTCTTTTGCATATGAAAAGACCCTTTACACAAACAGGAGAAAGCTGGAGAAGGTAGCTGACGGTATTCAAATAAAACTTTGGGGCTTGGTTAGGAGTCTGAAAATCAGAGCAATGTTATTTAAAAATAAGCAAAATTATAAAAAAAAATTTAAAAACAAACTTTATGGGCTTTATAAATAGATCATCTACAAAACATTTATGCAAAGAAAAAATGAGTGTATAATGGCCCTTTAAGGGATTAAAGGACCAATGTAGTGTGGGTATAAAATAACAAACTCAACCAATTTAACCTAAACAAATTAAGACATCACTATAGTTGGAGGTAAGACAGTGTAGGTTATTTATTAACAAGAGGCACTCCTAGTATGATTTTATTATAAAAACATCAAGGTCTTTTCTATAACTTTCAATATTAACTTATTTACATGATTACATGTAAATGACTATGATGCAGGCCCAGGCAAACCAAAACAAAGTGGAGCCCAGCTACAATGTGGTACCAGACAGAAGTATAAACTTGAGCTGTTCAGCCCTCCACAAACCAGGGGGAGATTCCTCAGGCACGCGCCTGTGGACGTCACTCCCCCTGCAATGGCTGTCACTCCTCCCCGCTTTCTATCTGGGGCACCACCGCACTCCTTTAATATGTGACACCGATCAAACCTTAATGGACCCCTGGCCCGGCCAGGTGATCATCAAGCTGCAAATATTAAAACCCTGGACTAACCCAAAAAGACTATAGGTTGACTAAAACTGCCTGTAGTCAGGGGGACTAGAAGCTAATAAACTAGTTAAACTAAATTGCTGCTGCACATGGTGGGTAGAAGGGAGAAGATCAGTAACGACCAGGAACAGAAAGAGGGCCTAAAACTCACAGGAACCCATTTTTCACTGTTAGAGACCCCTCCCTTATATATGCAACAATGTTGCAAATCTAACTCTCAGCCCACACTTACTCCTCCTCCCTGGAATCCTTAATCCTTAAGACGTTACTCGCTTATCTGGATACCTGCACTTTCAAAAGGGATTAAAGGACTAATGTCTTGCTGGTATAAAATAACAAACTCAACCAACTTACCTTAGTAAATAAAGACACCACTACAGTTAGAGGTAAGACCATGTAGGTTGTTTATTAACAAAAGGCACTCATTAAATGATTTTATTATAAAAACATCAATGTCTTTTCTATAACTTTCAACATTAACTCTGCAAACCAGGGGGAGATTCCTCAGGCACGCGCCTGTGGAAGTCACTCCCCCTGCAATGGGTGTCACTCCTCCTGCTTTCTATCTGCCACCTTGGCCGCTACTGCCCGCCACAAGAAATCATCCTGCACTGACTGATTCTTGCCGCCAACCTTATGAAATTAACTACTTTTAACTAACCTGCTAAACTAATGCTGCTAACGCCCTTTTAATGTTAGCGATAAATCTATCTATCCCAATATCTGTTAGATGGATGCCATCCTGTCTATAAAGGCTTTTATCCATGGCAGAGATGTCCGAGTGCCTCACCACAAAACCTCCTAATTCAGTTACAACTTTCCCAATGTCCCTGTTAACTTTCTCTAACACCGAATGCTGCTTTGTGACACATCATATGCCTCCAGTGTAACCTAGGTGTAACTTGGGACCAACCAACTTTTAATCCAGGCAACCATGCATGCAACCATTTAATATCTGCACTCATTATTTTTTATTAACTCAAGGGTAGGCAACACCCCCAAGTCATTGCCTCCTAGATGTAACAATACTACGTTGGGACGACCCCACCTCTGGTGAGCCTCCTGGAGTAGTGCTGGTAAGTCGTACCAGCATAGACCTCTGCGCCCTAGACATCTGATGGACGCCCGGGAGGGGTGAAAGCCAAGATGACTCCCATCCAGACTGCTAACGCTCTGATGGAGGCCCAATGGACAAACGAGCGCCTGACAATCCAGACTTTTAGTGGGTTCTTGCCTCTACCTGGAAAAACAGAGATCAAATGTTACCCACTGTACAACCAATTAAGCAAAATAATCACGAAACCCAGAGCCAATCTTTCTACACTATGTAATACCTCCCTTAAGTTTAAGGGCAAGGATCTTCAGTAGGTCTGACATATATCCTGTAGTGCTGCAATCTCCAATGCCCCAACGCCTTCATTCTATCTGCTGACCATCCTAATTCCACTGCGCTGGTCGCTGAGCCAAATCTGAATGAATGAGGTGCAATGTGCAATGCTTCCAGCCCCGCCTTTTGTGCTGCTTTTGCTAATACCCTGTGAAACTGAAACTAAGTTATCCCCAAACCATCTTCGTGAATTAGATATGGCCCCCCCATGGGGCGCCAAGCTCCAAATTCATTAAGCACCACCACTGGGAAAATCCTGGTGTCATCCATTCTAGAAAGATGCAACCATACTCCCTTTCCTTCCTGATCTGTCTTTGATAGTGGATAGAATAATAGAACAGCTTCAGTCGACAGCCTAACATGTTGTTTTTGCACCCCGGCTTGAGGGCAGGTTCTAGAGGGGGAAACAAATTCACTAACCTGCAGAGCGCCATGGAATGCAAGTGCAAAAGCTGCTTTAAACCACCTCATTTTGACCTGTGCATATTGACCTGTGCCACCTCATATTGATCTGTGCATATTGACTCCAGCACTTGCATAAGTAGTATCAGACATGTTATGGTAATCGGTTCTCTAAGATCTCTTTTCTGTAGCTCTCTGTGACCCCAGCCCCTTACCGACTGTTTCACTAGAAAAGTGCCAGAATAGTCTGTCACTTGGAACAGTTTGCTGAAAAAGGACAACCCTGCCAATTTTCCTTGCACCATAGACTTCCTAACTCCCTGTGCTTGAAGGGACACCATCCACTCTAAGAGTTTTAACTGAGTAGCCTCGAAATAAGAGAGATGCTTGCTCTTGCAGAATGTCTGCCACTCGTTCCAGTGCCTCACGTAAGCCCTCCAAGTCGCAGGAGCCAGTGAAGCCTTAACTATGGGGAAGACAGATTCCCAGGGAACGTGAGCTGCCAGAGATAAAACAGGCAAGGCTTGCCATGAGGAGAGGCAAGAGGAGCTATCTTTTTAAATTCATCCCACTTCCCTCTAGACAGTGCGTCAGCCATAATGTTTTTTACCCCTGGCACATGCCGCGCTGTGAAATGAATATTGTGTTGCAGGCATCAAAGCACCCACAGATGTTGCTGACAGGCGGTTGATTTAGAAAACCACAAACAAACATTGCGCTTTCCTGGCACTACACACTGCCTCCCGCAAGCGGACCAGCTTATCCTCCGGCAACCAACAGAGTTCAGCAAGAGTCTCTCGATCCCTAGGAAAGTTAACGCGTGAATGGTCCCTTTGTCTTATCACTCGTGAGGGGAACCCCATAGCCTTCATGAGGTCAGTCATGCCCTTCATCAGGTCTGCACACTGTGTGGAATTCGGAGCTCCCACTAATAGGAAATCGTCCAAATAGTGGGCGATATGATCAGTCCCCATATACTGCGCTACTGCCCAGTGAAGGAATGAACTGAATGCCTCTAAGTACGTGCATGATATTGAGCATCCCATAGGGAGGCACATGTCCACATAGTATTTCCTGTCGTAATAGCAGCCCATCAACCTAAAAGATACAGGATTAATTGGAAGGAGCCTGAATGCTAACTCGATGTCAAGCTTGGCCATCAGAGCCCCTACGCCCTGCTTCACAATATCAACTGCTGCCTCAAACAACTGATACTGAACGAAACTCAGTTCTGGTGATATGGCATCATTGACGGATCCTTTCGGAAAAGAGAGGTGTTGAATAAGATAAAATTTACCTTTCTCCTTCTTCGGCACCACCCTGAGTGTTGACACCACGAGTCCTACTATTGGCAGGTGGTCAAACGAGCCGGCCATGCACCCCAAACTCACTTCCTTACCGAGCTGTGTTTGGAAACTGAGACCCTTTCACCCAACCCTGTACGGGAATAATAAACCCTTTCAGTAACCTGGAAAGTAGCAATCCTGCTGCTGACCAGTCTGGGTACCCTGCTAACCAATGAAAAAAAGGTATATAGGGGCGCCAAAGGCTAAGGTATACAACAGGTTAATATTTAAGCAACACCACCAATTGTCTTTGTGTGTATCAGGACAACTTGATGGGATCTATTAATCTCAATACAATCCACATATATAAGATCATATAAATAATAATTTAATCCACATATAAATAAACCATTAAAAACAATGTTAAAAAGATGATTAATAAAACAAACGAACAGACCTATCTATTTAGGATAGGCATATAAGACTCAATTATTGGGTTGGATAATTGTCCCAGAAGATGGTTAAAACATTAGTAAAAGTTATACAAATTAAATTTTAAAAATTGAAATTCAACGATGTGTATATCAAGTGATAATCCAAATATGAGTAAAAATTGTGAATAAAAAATTCAAATTAAGCCAAGACAAAGTTAAGCCAAGCAAAAATTGGATCAAATACCGGTATGATCAAAAGTTTTGACAAAAAAGTGATAAAGAAGTGATCAAATGTAATATCAAAAACCAGTAATAAGAAAAAACAACAAACAAACTCTAGGAAAACCATATATCACAATCCTAATGTGACAATTACAATTACAGTGACAAATGTGTTTCTGGTGTGAATAAAAACTGAATAAATCTAAACAAAGAAATCTGGTATAATCGATCCTAATCTAAAATGGCAGTGCTGATGATGATTGATTCAATTTCAACACAAGTCCCCAAAAATGTCAAAATAAGTCGCAAATTATAATAATCCTACAATTGGTCCGATGAGTAACATCAGTTCTTATGAGTGGGTAGTGTTTTATCCAGTGTCCCAGTACATAGTAAAGACAAAGACCTGTGGAAAAAAGAAAATGCACTAAACAGAGAAGCCTATGGGATGTGGTCTATTGGTAAATAGACTTACCCAAGTGCCGTGGTCCTAGGAGTATATTGAGCCTCAAAAATCTTACTTCAAATTGTCTCAGCCCTAAGATAGGGCCTTTTTCAAGACATATTGAGGCTCAATAGTTACTAAACTTAATTACCAGAGGATGTGGGAGTTACTAGCGTAAAAAGGCACCAAACGAGGTCTGATGCGATCAAATTAACCGCCGCCACCTACCGCACTTCCGTTTCTCTAACCAGATGTTAGTTTGTCCGGTATTTCCGGTTCGTCACTTCCGGTTGTTACAGAACCATTTTGATTGAGGGCATATTAAGGGCAGGTTTAGGCAGGCGGTAGGTGCCGATCTAAATTTTATGGAATCATTTCGGTTAGGGGTATATTCAGACAGGTGGTTGGTTCCAATCTGGCAATGTGGGGAATTGAATGTTTATTCCGATATTTTATGTTAGCAAATAACTATTAAAATCCAATCCTAAAAAACGGATTGTAGGGACCAGTTTGTTAAGGGTATAATCAGAAAATTAGTTGGTTCCAATCTGGCATTGTAGGGGAATGGATGTTTATTCTGATATTCAATGTTAACAAATGACTATTTGGATAATCAAGGGTTATTTGCTCTTATCTAAATAATATATAAAATTGGATCTTTGCTAAAAAGGTCCAAATAATGTATATCAGCAGTATTTGTTAACAATATATTAGGGTATACTAATATATTATAAACTAACCTATTCCTCAATTGGTATCCTTTATAATGGTTTGGGATGGTTACATATATATCCTTTTAGATTTTAGGCTCATATACTCCAGGACTTACATATCTCTTATATCAATAAAACAATACAGGATATTAAATCCATAATTAATATGAAAAAATCGCATGTTAAAAATACATATTAAAAATCACATTAAGATTAGAAAGAAAAAGAACAGTGTGTATAATTGGTTTAATCATAACCATATGATTCAAGATAGATACTAGTTTTGAGATGTATCTTAAATATAAAGTATTTATGTGCATTTGGTGTGAACAGCACGAGAATATGTGATATCAACTATTCATATCTGACTGATTAAAGACCTTAAGATCGGGGTATGATGTAAACTATACCCCTAGTTTAAGAGGTTTCATAGATAAGGACTCAATCAATGTCCCTAATTTAAACAAGTTCCTGACAACTGGCACCAAGATGCCCCCTAGGTATATACATTTTGGAAAGATGTAGTTTTTTGTCAAAACTTTTTTGTCAAAACTTTTTTGTCAAAACTTTTGATCATACAGGTATTTGATCCAATTTTTGCTTGGCTTAACTTTTGTCTTGGCTTAATTTGAATTGTTTATTCACAATTTTTTACTCACATTTGGATTATCACTTGGCGCTAGTTGCTTATCTTTATTCATCATTCTACCCCGCTAACCAAGCCTCAAGGACGTCCACCTTCAGCGGGGTGGCTGCCTTCCAAGTTGCGGACAATTTTGCCCCACCGCCTTCACCTGGTTTATCACATTTTTTGGAGCATTTGACTCCTGGGTGCTGGCCATCGCAATATCTACATACGTGTCGAAAGGAACAGGCAGATCTCTTCTCGCACTGTTTGTCTTGATATTTCCAGCATTCTCACCCTTTTCTGCAAGTGCACAAGCCTATCCAAATAGGGCTGACTGCTCTGTGCAGGAGGAGGAACTGTCACCACCTCCAGGCCGAGTTTTGCCTATAAAGTCAATTCAATGGCTCCAAATGAAAGGGCGGGGTTCGCCGCCATTTTTCTATGGTATCCTATGTCATAATCCCGCCAGGCTCCCTCTTTATGACATTTGTATACTCTTTCAATTGTGTCTTGATATTTCAATATGTCTGCCCCTTGATCTGGCCATCTAGCTAGATAACAAGAACCCAGCACCCTGAAACAGCTCACCCACTCCTCATATGAGTATGGCCTTTAAATCTTTTTAGGGCCCATGCCATCCTCGGCCATTTCCTTTTGCTTTTGAGCTTCAGCTGAGAACTCAAATATGTTAACGTACTTTCTACTTACTACCTTTGATTTTAAAGGCTTGTGTAACAAGTGAATTGTAAAAGAGAATGAATCTCCTTCCAAAGCTGATTTCCTTTTGCCTGCTTGCATGACTACGCCCTCTGCAGGCATTACATTGCAAATCTAACTCTCAACCCACACTCATTCCTCCTCCCTAGAATCCTTAACCCATAAGACTTTACTGGCTAATCTGGAGCCCTGCACTTTCAAAAGGAATTAAAGGACCAATGTCTTGTTGGTATAAAATAACAAACTCAACCAACTTAACTTAGTAAATAAAGACACCACTACAGTTAGAGGTAAGACCATGTAGGTCGTTTATTAACAAAAGGCACTCATTGAATGTGCAAAAATCTTTACTTAAAGGACCACTAAATATAGTAGAATTTAATCATTGACAAATATACAATAAAAAGATAATGAAATAGCACTTTGAAATGAGCAGTAGAATATTTTATGGCAAATTTCAAGGTTAATCATATTTTTCCCTCCCCCTGTATCATGTGACAGCAATCAGCCAATCACAAAATACATATACGTATATACTGTGCGCTTTGTTCTTATGAGAGAGTGTGTGTGTCCACGAGAGTGTGTGTATGTGTGTGCATGTGTGTCTATGAAAGTGTGTGTGTATATGAGTGTCTATGAGAGTGTGTATGTGTGTTTGAGAGTGTATGCATCAGGATGTGTGTATATGACAGTGACTGTATGTCTATGTGAGAGAGTGTATTATAGTGTGTGTTTGTATGTGAGTGTGTTTATGTATATGAGAGTGTGTGTGTGTATGAGAGTGTTTCTGTTTGAGTGTTTGTTTGTATGAGAGCAAGTGTGTGTAAAAGTGCATGAGAGATTGTGTGTGTATATGAAAGTGTGTGTGCATATGAGCTTGTGTGTGTATCAGAGAGTGTGTGCATGTGAGAAAGTAGTTGTGTGTATGTGTATGTGTGTATGAGAGAGAGTGTGTGTGTGTGAATATGTGTGTGTGTGTGTGAGAGTGTATGAGTGTGTATGTGTGTATAAGAGAGTTTCTGTTTGAGAGTGTTTGTGTGTATGAGAGTGTGTATATCCATGAGAGTGTGTGAAAGTGTATGAGAGAGTGTGTGTGTGCATATGAAAGTGTGTGTGCATATGAGAGTATGTGTGTATGAGAGTGTGTGTATAAGAATATTTGTGTGTATGTGGGACAGTGTATAAGTGTATAAGTGTGTGTACATGAGAGATTGTGTGTGTGTGTGTGTGTGTGTGTGTATATAAGAGAGAATATGTGTGTATGAAAGTGTGTGTGTATGTGAGAGATATTGTGTGTGTGTTAGTGTGTTTGTCTATGTATGTGTATGTGTGTATATATGAGTGTGTGTGTGCGCATGAGAGTGAGTGTGTGAAAGTGTATAAAAGTGCATGTATGTGAAAGAGTGTATGTATGTGTGTATGAGAATGTGTGTTTTTTGTGTGTATGAGAATATGTGTGTGTATTTGGGACAGTGTATAAGTGTGTGTGTATGTATGTGAGAGAGTGTGTGTGTGTATATATACACAATAGTGTGTGTGTTTAGGAGAGTGTGTGTGTATGCGAGTGAGTGTGTGAAAGTGTATAAAAGTGTGTGTATATAACAGCAGTGAACAATAGATGCATACATCTACATATTTAAAACTAAGTTTTAAAGAGGTTACAAAAATTAAATGGCCTTGCATTTGGCCTCACAAACCCTAGAGAGATTACGAGTGGATCACTAACATTTGCGTGCGAGTGATACTGGGTTTTCACATTTGTTTGCGTTTAAATTAAATTGCGCTCATATTATGAGTTGAAAGTTAATGCTAACGCGCAAGCACAATCCCGATTTACTCTGGGATAATTACCGCAACCTCAGAGCTTTGGTTATCTGTTTCGTGAATAACACATCATATATACATTACAAAGTACAGTCACACTCATAATAACACGATATAATAAAAATAATTTAAGAAAAAAATATTGCACACAAAATTTATAAAGGCTCAAAGATATGAGATCTCAGGTGTTAGAAAAAAAAGGCAGGCTAAGGGCTTTACCATTGATATATATATATATATATATATATATATATATATATATATACACACATACACACACACATCTCTAAAGATCTATATACATACATATATATAAGTTCATTGGAACCCTTTGCAGTCATGAAGCAAACCTCTAAAAACATATTTCTGCAATATTCATATTAAATAAAGTGTTATAATGTGTATTTACTGTAAATATTTCACATTCCAATGTTCTATACTTATATAATTTTATATATATATATATATATATATATATATACTGTATATATTTATGTATATATATATATATATATATATATATATATATATATATATATATATATATAAATATATATATATATACAAATATATATATATAAATATATACACACATATAGATGTATATTGTACTAAAATAAAATCAGATATATGTAGAAATATGTATTTATGAATATATAGAACATACTCTGCTATGTGAAGAACATTGGAATGTGAAATATTCATATTTTCATGTCGTGTTATCGCACTTGAGAATATGCGTTCGGGTTTGTGCGAGCGTGGGGTGTTTTTTCCCACTTTTTTTGCTACATTGACTTCCATGGGGGAAAAGGTGATCTTGCTGTGCGATATTCTAAGTTCAGCTTTTTGGAGGCGTCAACTTAGCACGAGAGCAATACATTTTTACTTTTAACTCATAATTCAAGCACAACCCGGCACACACAAAAAGTTTACTTCTAGTGCAACAAGCGCACTAGCAAAAGCGCTAAATAAAGCTCCACTCGTAATCTAGCCCGCATATTTCTACAAACTATAAAAACTGAGTTATGCATCTAATATTTGCAATATTTGAAACCTAATACACAAAATTAAAAAAATACAATTCAAATGCCTATAAACAAATCACCACTTAATATAAGCTCAACTTTTCAGAGTTTCACATTCTGATTGCACTAAACATTGATTTGTTCCATTTCAAGGTTTCATGAGAAAAAAAGAACGGCAACAGTGTAGATCATCTTGATTGTGTTTTAAAATGCCTTTCTAATAGGCTGTTACTCATGCTTTCAGCTCTACTGCTACACTCTCAGAGGTTTAAAGAATTGCCTATTCCTAACCTGTTCCAAGGTAACTTGCACAATCATCTGTATTCTTCTAAGCGAGCGGAATAGTTTGTCACTGTATGACTATATCAAAGTTAAAAATAAAACAAATCCATGACTGAAAATATCATGATAAATGGGTCATGAAACTTAAAATGAAACTTCCATGGTTCAGATAAAAGAATTTTAAGATACTTTTTAATTTACTTTAATTTGCAAATGTACTTTGTTCTCTTGGTATTCTTGGTTAAAATGCATACCTAGGTAGGCTCAGGATTACTAATGCACAACATGAATCTAGCTAGTGATTGGTTACTACTAGAGGTTTGCACAGGCAGCATATTCATTTTAGACGATTTTTTTCACAACGAATATTTGTTGCCCATGCTTTTCGGTATTTGTTTTGTTTTAAGCTAAACGAATACTGAATATTCGTTAATTATTTAAAATAAATTTCATTAAATTAATGTAAATATTTAAAAAATACAGGTGAAATAGTTCCTCTGTAGCTTTATACTTTCCTTTAGCATGATGGAGAGCAGCGCTAACCTGCTCCTCTGCTCATACTTATATTATACACTCATACAGTACCTTGGTGCTCATCAAAATTGGGATTGTGTGTTTTTTTTCTATTTCTGTTCATAATAAGCTAGTATTATCTAGCCGCCACCCTCTATGTCCCTTAAAGGTAAACTGAGTGAGGTTAAAATAAACTCACATTCCTGTTCTTATTAGATATTTTACACAAAATTTTAATATTTAAATATATTAGTGTAGTACACTCCCTATTGGGCTGGCCACCACGGGCAGTTAAGGTTACATGCTTTGGCTAACATACGGTGTGCAAACATGGTTTTTAGTGTAGTACAGGTATTAGCATACTAGTACAGATATATTATCTGTGCTGATGTGGTATAAGCTCTTTTATCTAATGGAAGCGTCCTCTATGCTTCCTACAGAGATATTTAGGGAAAATATTTTTTTTAGCCAGATGTATGCAAGTGAAGTTTGCTCAAAATTCACAATACACTTATTTAACTGACAGAAAAGTAATATATACTACACTATAGGCAAAAGCAAGTAAACTTGTTATGAAAACATTAATTTGTATTTGATGCAAACTAACGGCTAGATTTGGAGTTTTGTCGGTAACGACCCGAAAAACTAACGCCGGCTTTTTTCTGGCCGCACCATAAAAATAACTCTGGTATTGAGAGTCCACATAAAGGCTGCGTTAGGCTCCAAAAAAGGAGCGTAGAGCATATTTAACGCAACTTCAACTCTCGATACCAGAGTTGCTTACGGACGCGGCCAGCCTCAAAAACGTGCTCGTGCACGATTCTCCCATAGCAAACAATGGGGCTGTTTGAGCTGAAAAAAAACCTAACACCTGCAAAAAAGCCGCGTTCAGCTCCTAACGCAGCCCCATTGTTTGCTATGCGGTAACCCTTCCTACATCTGCACCTAACACTCTAACATGTACCCCGAGTCTAAACACCCCTAACCTTACACTTATTAACCCCTAATCTGCCACCCCCGCTATTGCTGACCCCTGTATATTATTATTAACCCCTAATCTGCCGCTCCGTAAACCTCCGCTACTTACATTATCCCTATGTACCCCTAATCTGCTGCCCTAACATCGCCGACCCCTATATTATATTTATTAACCCCTAATCTGCCCCCCACAACGTCGCCTCCACCTGCCTACACTTATTAACCCCTAATCTGCCGACCGGACCTGAGCGCTACTATAATAAAGTTATTAACCCCTAATCCGCCTCACTAACCCTATAATAAATAGTATTAACCCCTAATCTGCCCTCCCTAACATCGCCGACACCTAACTTCAATTATTAACCCCTAATATGCCGACCGGAGCTCACCGCTATTCTAATAAATGTATTAACCCCTAAAGCTAAGTCTAACCCTAACACTAACACCCCCCTAAGTTAAATATAATTTACATCTAACGAAATTAATTAACTCTTATTAAATAAATTATTCCTATTTAAAGATAAATACTTACCTGTAAAATAAATCCTAATATAGCTACAATATAAATTATAATTATATTATAGCTATTTTAGGATTTATATTTATTTTACAGGTAACTTTGTATTTTTTTTTTTATTATTTTTTTTTAAATGTTTTTATTAAGAGGTAAATTTGGCATACAGACAAGATAATATAGCATTACACATTCTTCCGCATAGAAGACATAATACAGAGTGTAATAGATAGTTGACACATCAAAACAGAAATTTCTCTTTGTAATGGTAACACAATCAATTAACAATATGTCTGGCAGATATTGCACCAATCTTCTCTGAAAAAACAAACTCAGCTAGACAAGTAACACAAGGTCACTAGTAAAAGTAATGCTTTCTAAGAATAAATACACACATGCCATTATAAATGAAAACCTTCTCCCAAATGTTAAGGGCCACTCTTGGACCAATACCCATGGAGTAAAACTGCTTTGGCCGAAGGTTAAATGTAAGAGTAGGGACCATTTATGGATCCCAACAGATTCACCTCAAGTTTTTGTAAAAGCTGTGAAACATGCTTAAGTGATCTTTGAAATCTATAACTTATAACTGTAGAACAAACAAACATAAGTGAATAAGGCGTAGATACTCAGGATATGAAAGGGCATATTTGATAAAGCTATGCTTATTAAAGATATAGGATGTAATCGCATTACTGGAGATCCCTACTGTTAAATGGGCGGAGAAGGGAGATTATGCTATAGATAACAAACAAACGCTCGGGCTTCCCAGGCCATATGGCCTGCTATGATTTCCCAGGAGTTGTGTTGCTATTAGGATTTCGCTCAAGGCAAATAACAAATTAACAAATTAACAAAGGCCCCAAACTGAATAATATGATTGAACAGTATGTGAATGACCAAATGCATACTCAGCCAGTGGTATCGCAAAATCAGGGTTTGGACTACTGAATATAACTATGGCTATATGGGATCTAGCTACAATATTAACTTTCTCATTCCTCACAATGCACTCTCCCCAGTGTCATATGGAACATACTTGCTATATACTTTTAGATTGTCACCCAAGCAGGTCCAGCCTGCATTTGAAGCCACGACTATGTGAGAGAGAGTGTACTGTCTGAACCAAAGGAGTCTATACCATCCAAAATACCATTCAGAAATCTTACTAAAGTTTAGGCTGAGCGCACTTAGAAACAAGTAAAAAATTGTGGTGAGTGTATATGGTGATTATAATAAAGAGCTGGAGACTTAAAACAGGGGGATGGGGACATGGGTAAAATGCACTGAACTTCTAGGGCCACTTATCACTACGTCAGGCTCTAAAATGTCAGATAGAAGCAAATGGTACAGTAAGCTGTTAACATAACCCATCATGCAAAAATTAACATAAGATCCACCATCTATACAGAGCTCAATTCATGTACATGCTTAACATAATAAAAATAACGGGAAATAAGAAAAAAAAAACAGTAAAGCAACGGCTTCCATGCTGCAGTTCAAGGGTAACAGCTGCTTAATCCAAACAATGATATAATTTCAGGAGACTGTAACATATATGAAAAAGAAGAAACAATGAAGTAACGGTCTCCATGCTGCAATTCAAGGGTAACAGCTACATAAACCTAACATCTATGTATTTTCAGGAGACTGTAACATGTGCCATGGGGTGAAAATCATGCTTGCAAATGACTAACGCATCGCAAATAAGTGCCATCATGTCTTATCTAAAAGAGTCATCAGTTTGAACTGCAATAAACCTCAGGTTATATTAAATAAGTAGCATTTGCGATCGTCTATGTGGATTCCCATAGCATATTGAAGTAGCAGTTCACAATCATCTCCATGCACTCTGCACAATGTCCCCTTGCATGATGCCAATGTCTTTAAATACTTTTACTTTAGCCGTCCTCAGTTAAGAAGGCCACAGGCTGCACCAGAGGATAACACTCGCCATCCCCTGCACCAATTAATGTCCCACGCTACAGTAGTAAGCACAGCCATATTACCTCCCGGTCAATCAGCCTCCTGGGTCCCAGACTGTGAGAGAGTAAAACCGCAGCCACAATAGAAGCCCACATGAATTCACAGCGGACACGGGTGGGGAGATGACAAGCAGTGCCAAATGCGAATAGTCCGAATATAACACTCTGGACTGATGAGCGTTGCCCCGCTTATCCTCTCTGCTTAGCGACTCCACCGCCCATAGTTCTGCAGTTGTTGTGAGGTAACCTGAGAGTACAACAGTAGAATGGCTCACCTCTAACTTTGAGTCATCTTGTACCGGCTTCCTTCCTTTATTTCCAGCTCCTGCTGGTATGCGTAGGGCAGAGTGCTGACGCTGGGGCCCCAAAGCGCCATCACCTCAACTCCTCACAACTAGAGGTGCCGGTTGGGAGAGTTCGCTCAAAGAGCCACTATGCCTGATCCTGGGTGCTATGCCAAGCTGAGCTTCTAGGGCGGCATACTGGACAGTAAACAAGTTCCGCAGGTCCTCCCAGAAATTTAGAGGGGTCTCCATAGAAAAGGCTCATGAGTATCCGCTACACAAACAAAGAAAGCTCTGCCTGTTCACAATAAATATTGCGCTGATACACTTCAATGGTAGATTAAGTTGCAGTGTCGTGTGAGGTAGCACTGCTCCTTAACGACAGGCCCATACAGGGAACCCGCCGGGGGGTCTAGATGATGGTACCAGTCCTCAACTTGAATAGGGAGCCAGGTTAGATTTGCAAGATCTTATAGCCACGAGGTTGAAAAGATGGCCGTCTCTTGTGTAGAGCCAGGATACAGCTCCGGTCCTAGCTTGGGGATAGAACACCAAACAGTAGATTTAGCTTACACCAGCTGCTGACTAAAGATCCAGGGTGTATTACAAGGTTTTTTTTTTGGGGGTTCAACTCTGCGATAAGCAATATATAAAGTTAAATAACTCTTGGTCAGGACCAGAGCAGCAGGATTATGCGACCATTCTTGTGCGTGCCGGACTCCGCCCCCTCACTTTGTATTTATTTTAACCAGGTACAATAGCTATTAAATAGTTAAGAACTATTTAATAGCTAAAATAATTACAAATTTACCTGTAAAATAAATCCTAACCTAAGTTACAATTAAACCTAACACTACACTATCAATAAATTAATTAAATAAACTACCTACAATTACCTACAATTAACCTAACACTACACTATCAATAAATTAATTAAATACAATTCCTACAAATAAATACAATTAAATAAACTAGCTAAAGTACAAAAAATAAAAAAGAACTAAGTTACAAAAAATAAAAAAATATTTACAAACATA
This sequence comes from Bombina bombina, assembly GCF_027579735.1. Lineage (NCBI taxonomy): Eukaryota > Metazoa > Chordata > Amphibia > Anura > Bombinatoridae > Bombina > Bombina bombina. The sequence goes on along the minus strand of NC_069502.1, from coordinate 542,130,436 downwards.
AGAAAAATATTACAACAATTTTAAACTAATTACACCTACTCTAAGCCCCCTAATAAAATAACAAAGACCCCCAAAATAACAAAATGCCCTACCCTATTCTAAATTACTACATTTTAAAGCTCTTTTACCTTACCAGCCCTGAACAGGGCCCTTTGCGGGGCATGCCCCAAGAAATTCAGCTCTTTTGCCTGTAAAAAAAAACATACAATACCCCCCCCAACATTACAACCCACCACCCACATACCCCTAATTTAACCCAAACCCCCCTTAAATAAACCTAACACTAAGCCCCTGAAGATCTTCCTACCTTGTCTTCACCCTACCAGGTTCACCGATCCGTCCTGAAGAGCTCCTCCGATGTCCTAATCCAAGCCCAAGCGGGGGGCTGAAGAGGTCCATGATCCGGCTGAAGTCTTCATCCAAGCGGGAGCTGAAGAGGTCCATGATCCGGCTGAAGTCTTCATCCAAGCGGGAGCTGAAGAGGTCCATGATCCGGATGAAGTCTTCTATCAACGGCATCTTCAATCTTCTTTCTTCCGGATCCATCTTGCAGACCTCCGACGCGGAACATCCTCTTCTCCCGACGCCTACTAGCCGAATGACGGTTCCTTTAAGGGACGTCATCCAAGATGGCGTCCCTCGAATTCCGATTGGCTGATAGGATTCTATCAGCCAATCGGAATTAAGGTAGGAGTATTCTGATTGGCTGATGGAATCAGCCAATCAGAATCAAGTTCAATCCGATTGGCTGATTCGATCAGCCAATCAGATTGAGCTTGCATTCTATTGGCTGTCCCGATCAGCCAATAGAATGCGAGCTCAATCTGATTGGCTGATTGGATCAGCCAATCGGATTGATCTTGATTCTGATTGGCTGATTCCATCAGCCAATCAGAATATTCCTACCTTAATTCCGATTGGCTGATAGAATCCTATCAGCCAATCGGAATTTGAGGGACGCCATCTTGGATGACGTCCCTTAAAGGAACCGTCATTCGGCTAGTAGGCATCGGGAGAAGAGGATGTTCCGCGTCGGAGGTCTGCAAGATGGATCCGGAAGAAAGAAGATTGAAGATGCCGTTGATAGAAGACTTCATCTGGATCATGGACCTCTTCAGCTCCCGCTTGGATGAAGACTTCAGCCGGATCATGGACCTCTTCAGCTCCCGCTTGGATGAAAACTTCAGCCGGATCATGGACCTCTTCAGCCCCCCGCTTGGGCTTGGATTAGGACATCGGAGGAGCTCTTCAGGACGGATCGGTGAACCTGGTAGGGTGAAGACAAGGTAGGAAGATCTTCAGGGGCTTAGTGTTAGGTTTATTTAAGGGGGGTTTGGGTTAGATTAGGGGTATGTGGGTGGTGGGTTGTAATGTTGGGGGGGGTATTGTATGTTTTTTTTTACAGGCAAAAGAGCTGAATTTCTTGGGGCATGCCCCGCAAAGGGCCCTGTTCAGGGCTGGTAAGGTAAAAGAGCTTTGAAATGTAGTAATTTAGAATAGGGTAGGGCATTTTGTTATTTTGGGGGTCTTTGTTATTTTATTAGGGGGCTTAGAGTAGGTGTAATTAGTTTAAAATTGTTGTAATATTTTTCTTATGTTTGTAAATATTTTTTTATTCTTTGTAACTTAGTTCTTTTTTATTTTTTGTACTTTAGCTAGTTTATTTAATTGTATTTATTTGTAGGAATTGTATTTAATTAATTTATTGATAGTGTAGTGTTAGGTTAATTGTAGGTAATTGTAGGTATTTTATTTAATTAATTTAATGATAGTGTAGTGTTAGGTTTAATTGTAACTTAGGTTAGGATTTATTTTACAGGTAATTTTGTTATTATTTTAACTAGGTAACTATTAAATAGTTCTTAACTATTTAATAACTATTGTACCTGGTTAAAATAATTACAAAGTTACCTGTAAAATAAATATAAATCCTAAAATAGCTACAATATAATTATAATTTATATTGTAGCTATATTAGGGTTTATTTTACAGGTAAGTATTTAGCTTTAAATAGGAATAATTTATTTAATAAGAGTTAATTAATTTCGTTAGATTTAAATTATATTTAACTTAGGGGGGTGTTAGTGTTAGGGTTAGACTTAGCTTTAGGGGTTAATACATTTATTAGAATAGCGGTGAGCTCCGGTCGGCAGATTAGGGGTTAATAATTGAAGTTAGGTGTCGGCGATGTTAGGAAGGGCAGATTAGGGGTTAATACTATTTATTATAGGGTTAGTGAGGCGGATTAGGGGTTAATAACTTTATTATAGTAGCGCTCAGGTCCGCTAGGCAGATTAGGGGTTAATAAGTGTAGGCAGGTGGAGGCGACGTTGAGGGGGGCAGATTAGGGGTTAATAAATATAATATAGGGGTCGGCGGTGTTAGGGGCAGCAGATTAGGGGTACATAGCTATAATGTAGGTGGCGGCGCTTTGCGGTCGGCAGATTAGGGGTTAATTATTGTAGGTAGTTGGCGGCGACGTTGTGGGGGGCAGATTAGTGGTTAATAAATATAATACAGGGGTCGGCGGTGTTAGGGGCAGCAGATTAGGGGTACATAAGTATAACGTAGGTGGCGGTCGGCAGATTAGGGGTTAAAAAAAATTATTCGAGTGTCGGCACCTCGGTTTAGGGGTACATAGGTAGTTTATGGGTGTTAGTGTACTTTAGAGCACAGTAGTTAAGAGCTTTATGAACCGGCGTTAGCCCAGAAAGCTCTTAACTACTGACTTTTTTCCTGCGGCTGGAGTTTTGTCGTTAGATGTCTAACGCTCACTTCAGAAACGACTCTAAATACCGGAGTTAGAAAGATCGCATTGAAAAGATAGGATACGCAATTTACGTAAGGGGATCTGCGGTATGGAAAAGTCGCGGCTGAAAAGTGAGCGTTAGACCCTATTTTGAGTGACTCCAAATACCGGCGGTAGCCTAAAACCAGCGTTAGGAGCCTCTAACGCTGGTTTTCACGGCTAACGCCAAACTCCAAATCTAGGTCTGAGACTTTATATAAACCCCAGGGGTTCTCCAGTTAACCTCTCTTTCCCGTGAAATGTAGTATCCCAGAGAGCCACATTACCTTCTATGGAAGGCATCTCTCATCTCTCTGGGAATTCCAGGTTCTGTCCGTTTTCTTATAGAACTCATTGAGTTCAGCCGCTGTGAAGTATGCAATATAATGTCTCTCCAATCAAGAGAATCTTTGCTTAACAGGCACATAGAAAATAATGAAGTTTTCTGGGAAACTGAAGCTATTGATTTTTCAGTTTTATTTTAAAAATACAAAGTGCAATGTAATCTGTAAAAGAAACACATATATATATATATACAAAGCATGATCCACATTTGCAAAAGTTACATAGAAACTGTGAAATCATAATTAGAATTTGTAAAATCACAATCCTAAGTACACTGCTATATACAAAATAAAATACAAAATCGAAAGTGCTAAGTTTAAATGTAATACACATTAATCTTAAGTGTAAAGTGATATAAAATTAAAAGCACAAAGTGTAAATTCAGCAGAACTGTCACGTCATGCAGTGCAATATTGCACTAGGCTTGTCTTTCATTCATATACAGAAATGCAAGGGACGCCCCTTGGAGAAGTATAGCAAAATCTGTCTTTTTTAGAATTTTACAAAATACAAAATCGAAAGTGCTAAGTTTAAATGTAATACACATTAATCTTAAGTGTAAAGTGATATAAAATTAAAAGCACAAAGTGTAAATTCAGCAGAACTGTCACGTCATGCAGTGCAATATTGCACTAGGCTTGTCTTTCATTCATATACAGAAATGCAAGGGACGCCCCTTGGAGAAGTATAGCAAAATCTGTCTTTTTTAGAATTTTACTAGAGGATCCTGTGGTGCTGGGGAATCATTTTATATCATTTCACCTGAGCAGAGAGGTTTATATCATCAGGTCCTAAATGAGCCAGAAATGTACCTTTCCTTAAAATAACTATGCTATCAAACACTATAGAAACGTGTAATATAAGCTATTCAATTATATAGTACCTTATAAAAAGACAGTTTAAAAGCACATTATTTCTATATAGTGGATACAATAAATATACTATTGTAACTCACAATTGTTATTTTTATGGCACTAAAGACACCCTCAATACCTTTTTTTTATTTGATAAAGTAAATTCTTAGAAATTTCATAAAATGATGTGTATAGAAAACTCAAAGCCTTAACATCACATGCCTCATATATCACCATGTAAACGAGTGAATTTACTACACACCATCACAGTGGGAGTTTTGTGAGTTGACCAATACAACTGCATGGTCCTATAACTGAGTTATTGCCAAATGCTTTACAAGACACCTGAAAAACTCCCTGGCTGCACATTTTTAGTGATATATACATAGCTGTTTATCATAAAGGTTATATGCTACTTCCATTACAGATAGAATGTAAAAATGGTAAAACAGGCTCCAGGAAATATGCATTCCATAGTTTTTTTCCTGTTATAATAATTAGGAAATTCCTGCACATTAACATTTGTGATATATGTTGTACAGAAGGATTCATAGTAAGCTCTGAATTTAACAACTGGCATTGGACATGAAAATTTGTTATTATAATAACATTATGTACTGACTTCAGACTATTTGTTTTAGCTTACTAACAAATGGTTTTTGACATTGCGCTTAACAAAATAATAAGAAAAATGAAGGCAAAAGCAAAACATTTACTTTTCATAGGAAGTTACTATGATAGACCAAGATCCAAAACCAGTCACAAACTAGAGATGGTATTAAAAAAAAAATTAAAAATGCAACAGCTGTTTTAAAATTAGCTACATATTAGGAAAATATTCAAGGGACACACAATATACCAACCAGTTGCCAGGCATTTTTTGGAGGCGGGACATAATCCTACTGATCTACGCTTTGTCCTCATAGACCACGTTCCCCCATTGAAGAGGGGTGGTGATAGAAATAGAATCCTTCTTCAAATTGAAGCCAGATGGACATATCGTTTGAATACCATCCAACCAAACGGACTAAATTCAATGCTGGATTGGCATTGTTTTCTTTAATGATTTTATTTAATGGGTTGTCCAATGATCCAGTCTGGTTGGGAGTCCATGAGCCTATTTCTTTCTATTGAGAGTCCATGAGCCATGAGAATTTGGTAGGTCTAATAATTCTAGTATTTTCGATCTTATTCAAAGACAGATCCGTTAATAGATGATTTGGTCCCTAGCGCCCTATAGGTATATAGTAGTCTTTGTCCATTTGAAGATTAGGTAACATTTAATGTTTAACATTTAGGATAATTATTTCCCTTTGAAGTAGATATGCTCTTACATTATATGTATAGTTCACAATTTTTATTTTCCACATTCTGTATAATTTTACTAGTCTGTGCTTTTAGTACTTGTTTATTTGGAAATCTGGCACTACCCCATATTGATTGCCTTACTAGCTTATTCATCTTACCTTAAGTTGATATATGCACATACAAAAAACATTTTTTTATATATTTTTTATATATTGTTTATATTTTCTCTATATTTTTTTAATATTTTTTATATATTTTTTATACATTATTTATATTTTGCTATATCCCAAGTTGCACCATGTAGTACTAATATTGTGTGTTGTCCAGATACTGTGTAAGATGACATATGGCCATTACATGTGTATATAGCCTATTTAGTATGCAGATTTACTGTAGGATTATTGTCCCCCATTAACGTATTAGCAGCACTAGCCTGTTAGTGTGTTAGCTGCTGTTTTAGGCTTTTGGTGCTACGAGTGTTCCCCCGGGTTAACAGCTGAGTCTGTGTTTACATTGGGTAACGTGATGACGTACCACATGCTGTCTCCGGGCTTACACTGTTAGCAACGCCCCCTGTCTTGCATGTACGCGCGCTCTGAGCTGCAGCGGTTTTAAGGTATGAGAATGCAATGCTTATTTATGTATTAATGGGTGAGCATGATTGTTTTTCTTTTTCTTTTCCTTCTCCCAATGCTTGTACATATTAAACAGCACCATCAGCATATATAATAGGGCATATTAATGGTATAATACTTTTGTGAGCAGTAGCGTGTCTGCAGTCCATTAAGGTTATAGCGTAGGTAAAGTACACGTATACTAGAAATGCAACTTTATTTAGTTATTTGTAAACGATCTCTAGTTGCTGCAATCACCAATGAGATGTGTTATTGATGGTTATATTTATTTCTTCATTACTTCTTTTCTTTTGTGTATTATTGTTTATGCATTGTGTTCACTGTGTTTGGGAGGTTGCTATGACAACCTTTGGCGTTTTTTTTCCACTTTGTGGGGGGTGGGGTCTCTATTTGATTTTACTGGTGTTTGTATAAAGGGATGCATCTTGCATGTGTCCTCTGTCTGAGGAAGGGGATACGGTCCCCGAAACGTCACATAAATAAATATTTTGATTGAAAGGACCAGTGAGTGCAGCCATTTGTTCATTGATATTATTCACTCTTTGCATGCACCCTGGCACATTGAATTTTTAAGTGAGAGTGCACTCCTGCTGCTTATATATATATATATATATATATATATATATATATATATATATATATATATATATATATATATATATATATATAAAACAAAGAATATGAGATGGCGCAAGAAATCAGCTAGTATATATACATCAATACAATATTGGATATTGTATCATAAAAAGTGCCAGAAAGGAGAAGGAATATTCCCCCAACAATGTAACTCTAAGCACTATAGTATAAAGAAAAAAGGTTCAATATCACAAAAAACAAAAGAAAAAATGGGTGGAAATTTAAAATAAATAATATAAATGAAATCCTAAAACAAGTAGGTGTCACAGTTCCAGATGTATAAAAGTCAGAATAAATGTATATATATGAGATTCCACATATATATATAAACAATGCACAAAGTCAGCAGTTCTTCATCGCTGTTTCCCCTAATGGATGTGCACTTACTTCTAGAACCCTCAATCAAATGAGGTAAGGATGTAGCAGAATTCACAAATGGGCTAGGCTCCTCCTGTAGTATGGGTTAGGTATGTAGTAGATCTCTGGTCATATGCTGAATCTTGTCACAGAAATTATAATCAAGCTCTGTGTGGATACTCCGAGGTCCAGTGCTTTATGTGTGGGCAGAAGACTCTCAGCTCCGGTAACCATATAAATGGAAAAAAACAGAAAAACAGAGCATAGTGTGATACCGTTTAATAATAAAGTTAAAAAGCACAACATACGATTTTCCACTCACATTTAGAGTCCTCAATATATGAGGTATGAATACAGCAGTTAAAAATTGATCCACAGCATTCAAGATAGTAGAGCAACAACACCCCAGTTTACCCGGTTCAGGTCCTCTGATGAAGAAGGGAAATACTGTTTTAAACCCTTTGAAACGCGTAAGGAATATTTTAAGATAGACTGTATCCTCTTGTGTATTTTGGATCGAGTGGTGCTTCAAATCCCCCGGATTGAACCGGGTAAACTGGGGTGTTGTTGCTCTACTATCTTGAATGCTGTGGATCAATTTTTAAATGCTGTATTCATACCTTATATATTGAGGACTCTAAATGTGAGTGGAAAATCGTATGTTGTGCTTTTTAACTTTATTATTAAACGGTATCACACTATGCTCTGTTTTTCTGGTTTTTTTCCATTTATATGGTTACCGGAGCTGAGAGTCTTCTGCCCACACATAAAGCACTGGACCTCGGAGTATCCACACGGAGCTTGCTTATAATTTCTGTGACAAGATTCAGCATATGACCAGAGATCTACTACATACCTGATCCATACTACAGGAGGAGCCTAGCCCATTTGTGAATTCTGCTACATCCTTACCTTATTTGATTGAGGGTTCTAGAAGTAAGTGCACATCCATTAGGGGAAACAGCGATGAAGAACTGCTGACTTTGTGCATTGTTTATATATATATGTGGAATCTCATATATATATACATTTATTCTGACTTTTATACATCTGGAACTGTGACACTTACTTGTTTTAGGATCTCATTTATATTATTTATTTTAAATTTCCACCCATTTTTTCTTTTGTTTTTTGTGATATTGAACCTTTTTTCTTTATACTATAGTGCTTAGAGTTACATTGTTGGGGGAATATTCCTCTCCTTTCTGGCACTTTTTATGATACAATATCCAATATTGTATTGATGTATATATACTAGCTGATTTATTGCGCCATCTCATATTCTTTGTTTTATGTGTAGTGTATTGGAAGTGTTAAGGGACGCTTCTTTTTCTTTGGGACTAGGCTGCTAGGTACCCTCAGCTAGTGCGAAGTATATAGGGGTCCTGTAGTAATTTCAGGGCGGCATTTTATCTGTATAATTGCGCTATAGGGTGAATTGGGGACTGCTGCCCTCAATTCATATCTCTTTTTTTTCTATATATATATATATATATATATATATATATATATATATATATATATGTGTGTGTGTGTGTGTGTGTGTGTGTATGAAGGCCAAAGAGAGCACTCGCCGTTGTTATTGTAAAAAAGTGGTTTATTGTTTGTTAACGTTTTCGGGGAGTAACTTCATCCTCAGACATCTACAAATAATACAATCAAGTGTACTCACCACTCAGTGTCATTATATATGTTAGCTGGTTGCAGGCCGCCTTCCCCCCCCCGTGTTCACGCCATACCGAAACCGGAAGTGACGGTTGACGTCAAAATGTAGAGATCCGGCTGCCCACCTAGTTTCTATTGGACGATAATCTATAAACAGAACAATTACCATGGTGATCATACAAGAACATAAACGGATGAATGAAACAGATATACAGTGTTAATAAGTGTGAAAAGTGTACAATTTTAAACAAGTGTACTGTTTTAAACTTTTTAGGCAGTAAGGTGATGCCATAATAAATGCGGTATGTGAAGTCCGCTGTAGACTTAGTGTGCTACTAACTGGTTGTGTATATCTTATGTGTTAATTACGGTAAGTGTGTAAGTTAAAAATAAGAACCAGAATATATCAGATGGATTGATACTTGCAGTATATACCAGACCCTTAATATATTATATGACAGGCCCTAAAACTAGTAAGAAAAACATTTGTGGCTATGACATATCTATTATCAAAAGAGGAGTCATATTAACCTAAATTTAGAAAAATTATATGGGGTCTATCGATACTGAATACATATAGCAGCTATCACTACCCTGAGTATAATACTCCTAGAGTTTGTAAGAACAGGAAAAGAGATTATATATCCATTGTCTATGGTAAAGAGGAAACCTAAACTTGCTATATCTATGAAAGCCTCTCTGGTAAATAATTGTATGCTTAAGTGATTAGTATATAGATATGGAATAGAGAAGACTATAGAATCCTATTAGCGTATGATATATCTATATGTATGATAAAATAAATAAAGACATATATGGAAATATATGTAGATAGGCTGGCCAACTACAAATAACAGTGCCAATCTAGTTGTGTATTAAGCCCCTTTGGGACTAAGGTGCCAAGTTCATAGGTCCATCTGGCCTCTCGTTGGAGGAGGAGTTTTCCTCTATCTCCTCCCCTAATCAATGGGGGTAAATGATCAATTAGTGTGTATTTTAGATCTTTTACTGTGTGTCCCTTGGGTAGGAAGTGCCTGGCCACCGGCTGGTCCGATTGTTTCTTGTTTAATGCCATCCTAATCGCTGACCTGTGATTGGCCATTCTTGTGCGGAGATCGTCTATTGTTTTGCCTACATAAAATAGGCCACAAGTACAATGCAATAAATAGACCACGTATTGTGTGGTACAGGTTAGTCTGTTTTTGTGATAATATCTTTTTGTCCCATGAGGGTGAGTAAAGTAGGTTCCCGTAGTTAAACCATTACAAGTTGTACATCCCCTACAACGGTAGAATTTAGGTTTTCCCTGTAACCATTTGGTTTTCTGGTAGCTGTGAATCAGATTAGTTTGTACCAGGCTGTCCCTGAGCAATCTTGCTCTTCTAAATACCACTCTTGGGACTTGCATATTTGTAAGTGGGAGATTATTATCCGTTGATAATATTTGCCAGTTTTTCTGTAGTATCCTTGATATTCCTTGTTTGTCCTGTGTGTACGTAGTCACAAAGGTCATGCGGGTACCAACTTCAGTCCTATTTCTGTTCTCTTCTTCTGTCAATTGTAGATCTTTGATTTTTTGTAATTCTTTACCTGGATACCCTCTATTTTCAAATCTGCTTTGCATCTCATTCAATTGTTTAATAGTGTTCGTATATTCTGTGCTGTTCCTTTTGACTCTTTTCATTTGCGAGATTGGCAGAGCTGGTGGATGGCAGCTGGTATAATGGAGGATAGAATTACAATCAGTAGTTTTTCTGAACAGCGTGGACTGTATGGTTCCTTCTTTTTTGTAGAGCCTAAGATCTAAAAAGTCTACTGTTTCTGTATTATAGTTGATTTTAAACTTCAAGGCTGGGCATATTCTATTCAGTGTCTGGTACCACATGAGTAGTTCTTCTTCTGTGCCCCTCCATATTAGTATCAGGTCGTCTATGTACCTTTTAAATAATATAGGGGCTTAATACACAACTAGATTTGCACTGTTTTTTTGTAGTTGGTCAGCCTATCTACATATATTACCATATATTTCTTTATTTATTTTACCATACATATAGATATATCATACGCTAATAGGATTCTGTAGTCTTCTCTATTCCATCTCTATACACTAATCACTTAAACATACAATTGTATACCAGAGAGGCTTTCATAGATATAGCAAGTTTAGGTTTCCTCTTTACCATAGACAATGGATATATAATCTCTTTTCCTGTTCTTCACAACTCTAGGAGTATAATACTCAGGATAGTGATAGCTGCTATATGTATTCAGTATCGATAGACCCCATATAGTTTTTCTAAATTTAGGTTAATATGACTCCTCTTTAATAATAGATATGTCATAGCCACAAATGTTTTTCTTACTAGTTTTAGGGCCTGTCATATAATATCTTTATGGTCTGGTATATACTGCAAGTGTCAATCCATCTGATATAGTCTGGTTCTTATTTTATTTTTATTTTTAAATTATACACTTACCGTAATTCACACATAAGATATACACCACAACTGTATATTTGTTTCATTCAACCGTTTATGTTCTTGTATGATCACCATGATAATTGTTTTGTTTATAGATTATTGTGCAATAGAAACTAGGTGGGCAGCCGGATCTCTACGTGATGACTTCAACCGTCACTTCCGGTTTCGGCATGGCGTGCACACGGGGGAAAGACAGTCTATATATATAAATAATATCTGCTCCTTCTAAATAGTAGCAATAACCACCAGTATAGACTGTCTAACCCCTGCAACAATAAGCTCTAGTATTATTATTTTATAATATAGTGGAACGTCGAATCAAGGGTTGACAAAACATTTTGGGTCAGATTGCAAGTGGTGTGCTATTTAGCATTTTCGCTCATGGGCAAAAACTGCCAGAAGTAAACTTTTTCACTGCATTTAACCTACAGTGCTAACCCAAGGTAGTTATGAATATTTTACATTCTATGTTCTTCACATAGAAGAAAATGTTCCACTTATTTTTAAATATACATTTTGGCACAGAATACATTGTTTACTGCGCTAATGATAGCACAGGGCATGATGAGCAATATCACTGGACCACGCTAACATTAGCAAGCAACTTGCTATAACAAGTCCATGGTAATTCACATTTCCCAGAGAAGGGTTAGCACAGCCGAAATTGCTCTAGCGCACCCATTACTTTCAATGAATATTGTGAGAGCACTAAATAGCGCTGATATTTCAAGTTGAAAGTTATGGGTTGTGCAAAAAGAATTAGCGTGACTTGAGACCTGTGATAAAGTGTAAGGGATAAAAAAAAGTTTCACAAAACACATCCAAAACATGTTAAAGTATTACACTTATATATACACTTTTAAATAAAAAAAATCATGTTAATATTAAAAAAAAAAAAAAAAAAGGTTTCAAAAGGCTTAAAAAAGGGATATGGTATATGCTAAGGTGTTTGACTAGAAAGGGATCCAATGTGTGTGTGTTCATATATATATATATATATATATATATATATATATATATATATATATATATATATATATATACAGGGAGTGCAGAATTATTAGGCAAATGAGTATTTTGACCACATCATCCTCTTTATGCATGTTGTCTTACTCCAAGCTGTATAGGCTCAAAAGCCTACTACCAATTAAGCATATTAGGTGATGTGAATCTCTGTAATGAGAAGGGGTGTGGTCTAATGACATCAACACCCTATATCAGGTGTGCATAATTATTAGGCAACTTCCTTTCCTTTGGCAAAATGGGTCAAAATAAGGACTTGACAGGCTCAGAAAAGTAAAAAATAGTGAGATATCTTGCAGAGGGATGCAGCACTCTTAAAATTGCAAAGCTACTGAAGCGTGATCATCGAACAATCAAGCGTTTCATTCAAAATAGTCAACAGGGTTGCAAGAAGCGTGTGGAAAAACCAAGGTGCAAAATAACTGCCCATGAACTGAGAAAAGTCAAGCATGCAGCTGCCAAGATGCCACTTGCCACCAGTTTGGCCATATTTCAGAGCTGCAACATCACTGGAGTGCCCAAAATCACAAGGTGTGCAATACTCAGAGACATGGCCAAGGTAAGAAAGGCTGAAAGACGACCACCACTGAACAAGACACACAAGCTGAAACGTCAAGACTGGGCCAAGAAATATCTCAAGACTGATTTTTCTAAGGTTTTATGGACTGATGAAATGAGAGTGAGTCTTGATGGGCCAGATGGATGGGCCCGTGGCTGGATTGGTAAAGGGCAGAGAGCTCCAGTCCGACTCAGACGCCAGCAAGGTGGAGGTGGAGTACTGGTTTGTGCTGGTATCATCAAAGATGAGCTTGTGGGGCCTTTTCGGGTTGAGGATGGAGTCAAGCTCAACTCCCAGTCCTACTGCCAGTTTCTGGAAGACACCTTCTTCAAGCAGTGGTACAGGAAGAAGTCTGCATCCTTCAAGAAAAACATGATTTTCATGCAGGACAATGCTCCATCACACGCGTCCAAGTACTCCACAGCGTGGCTGGCAAGAAAGAGTATAAAAGAAGAAAATCTAATGACATGGCCTCCTTGTTCACCTGATCTGAACCCCATTGAGAACCTGTGGTCCATCATCAAATGTGAGATTTACAAGGAGGGAAAACAGTACACCTCTCTGAACAGTGTCTGGGAGGCTGTGGTTGCTGATGCACGCAATGTTGATGGTGAACAGATCAAAACACTGACAGAATCCATGGATGGCAGGCTTTTGAGTGTCCTTGCAAAGAAAGGTGGCTATATTGGTCACTGATTTGTTTTTGTTTTGTTTTTGAATGTCAGAAATGTATATTTGTGAATGTTGAGATGTTATATTGGTTTCACTGGTAAAAATAAATAATTGAAATGGCTATATATTTGTTTTTTGTTAAGTTGCCTAATAATTATGCACAGTAATAGTCACCTGCACACACAGATATCCCCCTAAAATAGCTATAACTAAAAACAAACTAAAAACTACTTCCAAAACTATTCAGCTTTGATATTAATGAGTTTCTTGGGTTCATTGAGAACATGGTTGTTGTTCAATGATAAAATTAATCCTCAAAAATACAACTTGCCTAATAATTCTGTACTCCCTGTATGTATGTATATATATATATATATATATATATATATATATATATATATATATATATATATATATATATATATATATATATATATATATATATATATATATATATACACACACACATACATATATACAGTCATGGCCAAAAATATTGTCAACCCTGCAATTCTTTCAGATAATGGACCACATCATCCAGAAAATTGTTGCAATTACAAATGTTTAGGCATTCTCATGTTTATTTCTATTGTTTGTATTGGTATTGTCACGCTCCGCTCAGCTGATCACACTCCACTCAGCTGTTCTCTGCCGTCTTCTGCGCTTTTGTGCTACACTACGTTGCCTAGCAACATCTTACCTCACTGAAGCCGTCCCACTCCGCTGACGTAAAGCCGGGTTCTTATTCCGGCGTCTCTACTCCACTGGTGCCCGTTTGTTTTACCTGCTGTGGCTGTTGTGAGTACATTCTTTTTGGATTACTTGTTATCAAACTTTTGCCTGTCTGACAACGTCTCTGCTCAATCCTTCCAAGCCTGACGATAAGTTTGTACTTTCTGCCTGATACTTGTTACCTCTCATCTGCTTCATTATTGCTTGTATCAATCCTGCCTGGATACACGTTGCCAGACCTTGCTTGCTTGACTACTCTATTGGTTAACCCCTACCTGCCTGAATTCACGTTGCCAGACCTTGCTTGCTTGACTACTCGATTGGTTAACCCCTACCTGCCTGAATTCACGTTGCCAGACCTTGTTTGCTTGACTACTCTATTGGTTAACCCCTACCTGCCAGAATACTAGTTGCCAATCTCTGCCTGTCTGATTATGCCTATTCCTGACCCTGCTCTGCCTGCTATCAAACTTACAAGTACCATCCTTGAAACCTGTGAGTAACTCCAGTTTATATTGAGTTAACTTTACTTTCCTCTGATGCTGTTGTGGGGTCAGGTCCTGGTTTATACTCAGTGTGCTAGTGTGTTTTTAAGTTCATTTTAGCATTTGGCTCTGATTCTGGACTTTTCCTAACCTGACATTACAAACGGGCCAATTATGGACCCCGATGAGTTATCCACGGCAGTGGCTCCACAAGGACAGCTTCTTGGAAACCACTCTGCACACCTGCAATCGCTGGATTCTAAATTAGACCAGATTACTGCTCTTCTGCATAATCTCTCATCATCTGCTCAAGCTTCAGCAACTCCTGTTGTGGCTGCTGTAAATTCAAACACTGTATACAATCCACCTAAGCCGGAAGGACAATTGATTCCAAGAATCCCACTCCCTGATAAATATGATGGCAATCCTGAAGACTGCCGTGGATTCCTAAACCAATGCCTTCTTCACTTCAGAAATAACCCTCATGTGTTTGTTACCTCTTCTTCTAAGATCACCTTTTTGAATTCTCTCATGAAAGGTAAAGCCTTAGCCTGGGTTTCACCTCTTTTGGTAAAAGACGATTCTTTGCTTAATGATATTGAATCATTTGTGTCCATTTTTTCTTCTGTGTTTGATAAACCTGGAAAGTCTGCGGCAGCCGAGGCTGGGCTGTTGGATTTAAGACAGGGTTCTCTTTCTGTAGCAGAATATGCTATTGAATTCCAGACTTTAGCTGCTGAAACTATGAGGAACCAAAGGGCCCTGCGTGCAGCCTTTCGTAAAGGACTTTGTGAACGTTTAAAAGATGAGCTTGTTTTTAGGGATCTACCTGATTCTCTGGAAGAATGCATCAACTTATGTATCAAACTAAATGCCCGCTATTCTGAGCGTCTACAAGAGAGAGACCGTAACAGGAGACCATTTACCAAACCAACTTATCATCTGTCAACCCATTCTACTAACCTTCCTAGTCCTAGCTATTCTGTTTCTGAGTCTGTAGAACCCATGGAAGTTGAAACTATCAAGTTAACCGAAGTTGAACGCCTCAGAAGGCGCAATCTTGGACTGTGTCTTTACTGTGGTACAAAAGGTCATATTTGAAAGATTGCCCTACACGACCAGTAAAAGCCAGGGCTTAACTTCTGAAAGAGGGACCGAATTAAGCCAAAACCCTTTGTCTTCTCTCAATCCTAAACTCTTTGTTCCTGTTACTCTTAGATGTGGAAACACCAAGTTCCAAGCTCAAGCTCTTATAGATTCTGGAGTTGCAGGAATATTTATGGATTCAAATTTTGTCAACACACTCCAGATTCCACTTCTTACCAAGAGTCAAATAATTAAAGTTACCACGGTCAGTGGCCAACCTCTGAGTTCTAGATACATTCAACATATCACTATACCCCTACTTATGTCAGTAGGCATTCTACACTCAGAAACTATCAGTTTTGACATCATTTCTTCTCCTCAGTTTCCTTTGATTTTGGGACTTCCTTGGTTACAACTCCATGATCTTGTTTTCTCTTGGTCTAAAGGGGAACTTATAGCCTGGGGTACTACGTGTTTCAAACATTGTCTGCAGAGTCCCCACAAATCTTCAAGTTCTGTTTTAGCAGTTTTGGACATTCCTGATTCTTTACCTGAAAAATATTCTTTTTGTGATGTCTTTTCTAAAAAAAGATGCTGAAACTTTACCTCCTCACCGGACTTTTGACTGTCCTATTGATCTATTACCTGGAGCTCCTCTTCCTAGAGGTAATCCTTATCCTCTTTCTCGTCAGGAATATGTCTCACTCGAAGAATACATCAAAGATAATTTGACCTGAGGTTTTATTCGTCCTTCATCCTCACCTGTAGGAGCAGGTTTTATCTTTGTTGAGCAAAAAGATGGGGGTCTCCGACCGTGCATCGAATATCATGATCTGAACCAAATAACTATCAAGAATTGTTATCCTCTTCCGCTCATTCCTGAGTTATTTGATCGTCTCCAAGGTGCATCCATTATCTCCAAATTGGATCTTTGAGGGGCGCACAACTTAGTTAGAATACGTAAAGGGGATGAGTGGAAAACGGCATTCAACACTAGATTCGGCCACTATGAATATCTTGTTATGCCGTTTGGGTTGTGCAATGCCCCTGCTGTTTTCCAACACTTTGTAAATTAAATCGTTAGTGATTACTTAAATCAATTTGTCATCATCTATCTTGACGAGATACTGATCTACTCCGGGACAATGCAAGAACATCTTCACCATGTAAAGTTAGTACTCCAGAGATTACGTGAGAATTCTCTCTTTGCCAAACTCTAGAAGTGCTCTTTCCACTAAGATTCTATTCCCTTGTTGGGATATATTATTTCACAATCTGGATTTGATATTGATCCCGATAAACTCACTGCAATTAAAGATTGGCCTAGATCTACCACCCTAAAATCCCTACAAAGGTTTCTTGGCTTTGCCAATTACTATTGAAAGTTTATAAAAGACTTTGCTAACATTTCTTCACCACTTACTTCCCTTACTAAGAAGGGTCAAAACTGCAGAGATTGGTCAAGCACTGTCTTACAGGCCTTTGAAAATTTAAAATCAGCATTTTCTTCGGCTCCCATCCTCTGCCCCCCTGTTCCAGAACTCCAATTCATCCTGGAAGTGGATGCCTCTTCTATAGCTGCAGGAGCTGTGTTATCCCAAAGGAACCCAGTCACCAGTAAGATCCATCCAGTGGGGCTCTTCTCTAAAAAATTTAATTCCACAGAACAAAATTACGATGTAGTAAACAAAGAGTTACTAGCCATAAAATTGGCTTTGGAAGAATGGAGATACTGGCTTGAAGGCACTGCTCAACCGTTTCTTATCTTAACAGCTAATAAGAATCTTCTGTATCTCCATATTGCTAAATGTCTCAACTCACGTCAAGCCCGCTGGGCTTTGTTCTTTTCCAGGTTTAATTTTGTACTCTCTTATTTTCCTGGTACTAAAAATTCCAAGGCTGATGCTTTATCCAGGCAATTTCAGTCCTCTAACTATGTGCTGTTGGATTCTGAACCCATACTACGTCCAGTTAGTGTTCTTGCTCAGTTCTCCTCATTTCCTATACAGGCTCTACGCTCTGCTCAAGCTAAGGTACCTTCTACCTACAAACTACCTTCTGGAATCCTGTATGTACCTCTGGAATTCCGTCTTAAGCTTCTACGTTGGGCTCATGATAATATATTGGCCGGTCATCCTGGGGAAAACATTACTTTATGGATACTCAAACAACACGTTTTGTGGTCCTCCATGACGAAGGACGTTAAGGATTATATTGCTGCTTGTAACTCTTGTGCCTCTAATAAACAGGCTTCTTGTCTACCTTTTTGGCTATTGCAACCTCTCCCTGTACCACACTACCCCTGGACTCACATCTCCATGGACTTTATTACTGATCTTCCTAATTCTGCTGGAAACAAGACCATATGGGTAGTCGTTGACAGGTTCTCCAAAGCAGCCCATTTTGTTCCTTTGCCTGGATTACCCTCAGCCCGGACACTCTCTGAGCTTTTTGTCCTTCATGTCACTCAATGACCTGGATTCCCTTTGGACATAGTTACTGACCAAGGAGTCCAATTCATCTCTAGATTCTGGAGGTCTCTTTGCAAACAGTTCGGAGTTAATATTTCCCTTTCAACTGCACATCATCCCCAGTCTAACGGTCAAACTGAACATGTGAACTAGTCTCTTGAATCCTTTTTCAGGCACTATGTAAACTATCAACACTCTATCTGGTCTCAACTTCTTCCTTTAGCAGAACTAGCCCACAATTCTCGCTTCAATTCTTCTTTACAGACTTCTCCTTTCAAGGCTGCCTATGGATTCAAACCTAGAACTTTTTCCACCAGTTTTTACCAGTACTACTGGAGTAACTGGGGATGATCATACTTTGAAGAACCTCTGAAAACATTGGCAACATATCCGAGAAATCCTCCTCCTTTCTTCTAAAAAGTATAAAAGATTTGCTGATTGCAAAAGAAAGGCTCCTTTATTCCGCACTGGAGACAAAGTATGGATATCCACCAGATTAATTCGCCTAAAGCAACCTTGTACTAAATTGGGTCCCAAATACATTGGACCATTTTTGATTGTTTCCAAAGTCTTTTCTTCTGCTTACCGAGTGGCATTACCCAAGACCTTGAAAATTCATCCAGTATTTCACATATCTCTTGTCAAACCTGTAGTGACAAACCGATTTTCCACTAAATTCAAACCTCCTCCACCTTTCCTTGTGGATGGTACTTCTCATGTCCATGCCTCTGCTTTGATCAAACAGTTTCACATCCGGAATGCTATTAAACCTGGTCAGGTCCCCCGGAGGGGTCCTTGAGGAGGGGGCATTGTCACACTCTGCTCAGTGGATCACACTCTGCTCAGCTGTTCTCTGCCATCTTCTGCACTTTTGCGCTACGCTGCATTGCCTAGCAACATCTTACCTTACTGAAGCCATCCCACTCTGCCGACGTCAGACCGGGTTCTTATTCCGGTGTCTCTACTCCACTGGTGCCCGTTTGTTTTACCTGCTGTGGCTGTTATCGAACTTTTGCCTGTCGGACAACGTCTCTGCTCAATCCTTCCAAGCCTGAAGATAAGTTTTGTACTTTCTGCCTGATGCTTGTTACCTCTCATCTACTTTGTTATTGCTTATATCAATCCTGCCTGAATACACGTTGCCAGAGCTTGCTTGTTTGACTACTCTATTGGTTAACCCCTACCTGCCTGAATTCACATTGCCAGACCTTGCTTGCTTGACTACTCTATTGATTAACCCCTACCTGCCTGAATTCACGTTGCCAAACCTTGCCGCTTGACTACTCTATTGGTTAACCCCTACCTGCCTGAATACTTGTTGCCAATTTCTGCCTGTCTGACTATGCCTATTCTTGACCCTGCTCTGCCTGCTATCAAACGTACAAGTACCATCCTTGAAACCTGTGTTTCTAATAAGGTATATGCAGGCTATTCTAAGGATTCCTTATGATCTGATTATATGATTCTATACAGCGATAATTGAAACTTTCATAAATATAGAGCAGATTGATACATATACCCAGCAGGGAACAACAATTAGTGTATGACTCTGTATCCACTTTGATATTAGGATAGCAAATTGTAGCACCAGGTGTATAATTAAAGTTTGTTTGATAAATGCATGTAGAGCACCCTCCTCCAACTATCTGTGAGTACGGGAAAACCTGAAACGCGTCCTTTGCTTGGGATGTGTGTTGCTCTCTACTGTTTTTAATTCATTTTGTGTATGTTGTGCAGCCCTCGGTGGTAACTACTATTTTTATTGAATAAAGTCAAGTTTGTTTTCAGAGCCGTTCTAGCTTTTTCTTCTTTTGGATTGCTACCTTTTTCACTCGCTCAATCACTCACTTCCCCTCCCACAGTCAATTTACTCAATCTGTCCACCTTCTTCCCTCTGTCAATACCACTGTTGCTCTCTCTGCCCCTCTTCCTCCCCCTGTGACTCCCTCTGTCCCCTACACTCTTAAATTCTCCTCACTCAAACATGTATTTTGTGTTTAAATAAAAAATGTGTTTGTGTTTATTTTATATTGTGTGTGTTTATGTGATAATATATAGATATGCGTAGTGTGTGAAAAATACATGTGGCAAAAAAAAACAATAATCACATTTTTTTTTAAAAAAAACTTGCTTGTATAGCTATAGCCTGTTCTTCAGACTCTGAAATCAAGTGTGCAGCTAAATGTATTGGGCTGATCAGAGCCTTATGTAGTGTAAAACCAACTATCGTGTGATAATAATGAAATATTCTGCCGTTGGTTGTTTGCCACTGGACTCCTTGCCAGGAAATATTGCAACACATCTCTGGTAATTTTTTTTTAATTGGTTCACCTCTGATTTGTATATGGTTTGTTTTTAATATCTGTCTTTGAAAGTGGAGCTGATTAATACACAGTCCAATACAGATGCTTCGAGTATAAATAGCAATGCAAAATCTCAGAGGACAGCAAACATCATAGATGTAGTGATGTAAACGAGGTGGAGCAACTTAGTGTACTGACAATGTATCTGCAAAATTCAGAGCAAATGGGCAATGTATAAATACAATTATTATGTGTATCCAAACTGAAAACACATTTAATGGCTTCTCTAAACAGCCTAGTTTTTCTCACAGAATCAACATTTGGTAACATATGAAACAATATTATAAATATAAACAATAAAAACAAAAATGTAAAAGATCTGCTAGAAATTGGCTGGATTATAACTGGGCTGTTAATGTTAAAGGGATACTAAACCCATTTTTTTTCTTTCATGCTTCAGATAGAGGGGCCTATTTAAGAAAGTGCGAGTGGACATGATCCGATATTGCGGATCATGTCCACTGCACATCGATAAATGCAGACAGCATGCGCTCTCAGCATTTATCATTGCACCAGCAGTTCTTGTGAACTGCTGATGCAATACTGCTCCCTGCAGATTCACGGCCAATCGGCCACAAGCAGGGGGTGTCAATCAACCCGATCGTATTGGATAGGGTTGATTTCCAGCAATGTCTGTCCATCACCTCAGAGCAGGCGGATAGGTTATGGAGCAGCGGTCTTTAGACTGCTGTTCATAACTTGCGCTTCTGGCGAGCATTCAGGCTCGCCAGAAACACGGGGCATCAGAGCTTGATAAATAGGCCCCAGAGTATGCAATTTTAAGCAACTTTCTAATTTACTCCTATTATCAATTTTCTTTGTTCTCTTGCTTTCATTATTTGAAAAATGCAGGAATCTAAGCTTAGGAGCTGGTCCATTTTTGTGCTAACTAAAAGACATATTACAAGTTTAAAGTAAAAGGTTGTGCTTGAACACAAACAGAAACTGCGCTAGAAGAATTAGCAAAATGAGAAATATACTGCTTCATAATGTTAAAATTGTTCTTAACAAAAAATATTCTTGTGTACAGACATAAATAATAATCTAATACAATGACAAATTTGTGACCCAAAAAATTCAAACACTATATTCACACAGTCTTTATAAAACATGAAAAGGTGGGAGAGAATATGCCTTCATATAATGCTTGGGAGGGGGAGGGAGGGACCATGCACTCATATGATGCTTGGGAGGGATCATTCCCTTATATGATGTTTGGGAGGGGGGAGGGAGGGGCCATGCCCTCATATGATGCTGGGGAATGGGGACGGAGGGACCATGCCCTCATATGATGCTTAGAAGGGAGGATAAAGGGACCAGGCCTTCATTTGATGCTGGGGAGGGAGGAATAATGCCCTTGATGCTTGTGAGGTTGGGAGGGACCGATGCCCTCATATGATGCTTTGGTGAGAGGGAGGAGGAGGGACTGTCCCATCTCAGTGATGTTTGGGTAGGAGGGAGGGAGGTGGAGGGACAGGGCCCCTCACAGTGATGTTTAGGTGGGAGGGACTAGCCCTCACAGTGATGCTTGTATGGGGGAGGGGAGGGATTGCCCATCACACTAATGTTTGGATGGGAGGGAGGGGGAGGGATTGCCCCTCACACTGATGTTTGGATGGGAGGGACCCTCAATAAACTGATGCTTGGGTGGGGGGGGCCGTCAATACACAAAAGATGTTTGAGTGGTAGGGATGGTGAGGGACCCTACATAAAGAAAAAATGTTTGGGTGGGGCCCCTACATACAGTTTTGTCTAAAATTCCTTCTTCAGAAGTGTGGTGCGCAGGTGCAATTAAAGGCTTTCTGATCACCAAAAGCAATGGTAAACCCATAAATGTCTGCTAATTCTGAACAGAGGGGATCCTAGAGGAGCTTTTCCAAACATTTGTCTTATAACTGCACAAGTTATGTGTAAATAATTTATCGCATTTGACTGCCAACTGGTCACATGAAATACTCCATAATGGGCCTAGATCAATACCTTGGCATGTCTACTTTATAAATATATATAGCATTGGGGGTCAATTTTAAAAATTTGAGTCAATATGTTATTCCAAATGGGCCCTGCACACTTTGACAAAACCTGTCAGAAGTGGGGTGCACAGGTGCAATTAGCAGCCTTCTGATCACCAAAAGCACATGGGGATCCAAAGTTTGTGAAAAAGTTAATGTTTTTTTTAATTAAAATTATCAAAAATAATGCTATATATATATATATATATATATATATATATATATATATATATATATATATATATATATATATATTATCCAATTAGCACGTGTTCCAGCACTCTAGCTTCAACTAATAATGAAGCACCTGGGTGCAATCTTCAATGGATTATAGATAAGAGCTAGGAAAGGGAGGGCACTCTCAGGATTTATATACATCAAAGTTAGTTTATTGTTTATAACAACGTTACAAAGTCATAAGGATAGGTCGACGTTTCGGGTTACATAGAAGCCTTCACCAAGACAGATGAACAACTGTTAAACGAAGAAGAAAAAATAACAGATTTAAAAACCCAAAACACAGCATCAATACGTATTACAGATTACGTATTGATGCTGTGTTTTGGGTTTTTAAATCTGTTATTTTTTTCTTCTTCGTTTAACAGTTGTTCATCTGTCTTGGTGAAGGCTTCTATGTAACCCGAAACGTCGACCTATCCTTATGACTTTCTAACGTTGTTGTTATAAACAATAAACTAACTTTGATGTCTATAAATCCTGAGAGTGCCCTCCCTTTCCTAGCTCTTATATATATATATATATATATATATATATATATATATATATATATATATATATATATAGATAGATATATATGGTCTTAGCTTAAACGAAGAATGCCATTGAACACATTTTGAGATTTTTTTTCTACAGTTAGAAAGCTTTTTTGGGGTAAATTTTGAATTTCTTAATTATGTGAATAAATAGCTAGTTGAAACTGTTATCCAGTAAAAGCTCTTTTTTATGTTAGTTTGTGAATGTTGAGCCTGAAGTATGGTGGCATTTTGTAAGTAGCAAAGTTGGCACATTTTATTTGCAGAATGTAAATTCCTATTGCAGCACTGACAAACACACATTTTGTGCTATAGGCTAAAACTATTATTTTAAAGGGATATTATACAGTATATCCATGAAAATGCAAGGATATGTTATTCTCCAGATACTCTCCCTCCTGTCCCCTTCGCTCTGCTCACAATCTCCTACTCTCCTTTCTTGTCATCTCCTCAAATTGCCATTTACAGGACTTTTCCAGACTGGCTCCCATCTTGTGGAACTCTCTGCCTCGCTCCACAAGACTCTCCCCTAGTTTTGAAAGCTTCAATCGCTCCCTAAAGACTCTACTGGTCAGGGAAGCATACAACCTACACTAACCATTCCTAACTCCATTGCTATTGCCTTAAACCCCTTAGCATGTAAGCCTATGAGCCCAGCTGTTTGGTGGAAACCTTCTTAAGAGCCGTCTACAATGATGCAACTCTTTGCAGGGCCCTCTACCCACTTGATCCCTATAAATGTTATCTTGTATACCAACTATGTTTATAGCGCTGCAGAATCTGTTGGCGCTTTACAAATACCTGATAATAATACTACTAATAATAAATTATTCCTCTAAGGCTCCAGGTACCCCATTAGTACTTAGACTGTTATTTCTGAGAGGGTAAACGGGGCAGAGAGAGAAATTGGAGAGGAAAAGTGAAAGTGGAGAAGAAGGTAGATCGAGCTTAGATAGAATGGGGAAAAAGAGTGAAGAAACATGAGAGAGGGGCAAGAAAGAGTGTAAAAAGAAGATATGGCCTGAGAGATAAGCGAGAAGGTAAAAAGAGAGACTGAAGTGAGTAGGGAGTCAAGAAAGATAGTTAAGAGCAAGAAAAGAGAGATGATAATTATTTTTTTCAAAAATCTCCAGGTTTGCTATGACCTTCCATGACTTTCAGCACTCTCTGCATTCTTTGAGTTCAACAACTTCCTTTTTTCTATCCAGCTGTTGTCTTCCCCACAACCCCAGTTGATGTTTGTAGTTGCTATTAAATTATTTTTGTTAACATATTACTGTATGAAGCGTTATTTATAAAATAAAATCAATATTACAAAATGTTACACAATGGCTACAAATATGCAAATAGGGGGTGAAGTAATGGGTGTAAAAAGGTTGGGATTAGTTTGGAGTAACATTTTGTCCTGGCTAGTAGCTTAGGACTTGCAATTTTGAGCCCCGTAAATATATATACATATAAAAGTCCATGAATTCAGCCTGCACAATACTTCATTTAAAAATGTCCAAACTTATTCAACAAATTTAAAAAGGATTAGCTGCCAAACACACAGCTCACAAAAATAGTACAAGGTATTTATCTAACATGTTTCGGCCGTAGACTTAATCATATATATAAAAATAAACCAGAAAACCTTTATCCAGCATTTACTCATTAAATTATTCACTGAAAAAAATACACACTCAGGTGGAATGATCAGAGAGATAATATGGAATTCATATAAAAAGATAAACATTTATTGACCCACTTCAAACTCAGTGGGAATAAACACATAGATAAAGACACTATTATACATCAACACATTGCATGAGACTCCCTAGATCTATACATAACATACATAAAATCAAAAGAGAAATACATAATGCTCTAATTCTTGTGAACTGCTTGTGCAATGCCGCCCCCTGCAGATTCGTGGCCAATCGGCCGCAAGCAGGGGGTGTTAATCAGCCCGATCGTATAGGATCAGGTGGATTGATGTCCACAGCCTCAGAGCAGAGGGACAAGTTATGGAACAGCGGTGTTTAGACTGCTGCTTCATAAATGCTGTTTCTGATGAGCCTTAAGTCTCACGAGGAAACAGGAGCATCAAGCTCCATTCGGAGCTTGATAATTTTACCCCTTCAACTCAAATTGGCATGCAAAGCAAGGATTTTAAGCTATATCTCCATTATAGATGCAAAGCAGGGGTTAAGCTGTATTCCATACAACATGCATAGACTGCTTAATGCACAAAGCGAAAGCAAAGTAGTGGTTACGTTGTATTCCACTTAGTAAGCAATGATTTACAAGAGCAGCAAACGTATTATGTAATCCAAGCAGAGGAGAAACGGCAAACAAATTGCAGAGTCTCATGTATCATACCATTTTATACAAAATTGGAAGTGTGTGGCCACTTGTATATTCAACAGTCCTCCTATAGTGGTAATGGGATCAGAACTCACCAACAGCTGTCAAACGTATACTGTGCTCACATACCGGCTAATATCCGCCTTTAGCAGTCTATGCATGTTCTATGGAATACATCTTAACCCCTGCTTTGCATCTATAATGGCAATATAGCTTAATCCTTACTTTGAATGCCAATTTGAGTTAAGGGGCCAATTTAAGAAGCTCCGTATTGGCCCCAAGGTCTCTGTTTCCGCGTGAGTCTTCAGGCTCACCAGAAACAGGAGTTAAATGTAGCCAAAATATGGGCCACCTCCTATACTTACATTCGTGCTTTTTAAAATAAAGATACTAAGAGAACGAAGAAAAATTGATAATAGGAGTAAAATAGAAAGCTGCTTAAAATGGCATGCTCTATCTAAATCATGAAAGAAAAAGTCTAAACAATGTTTCAATATTCTTTAGTTTATTATATACAATATAAACATATTTATGGGATTTTTGATGTGTTAACCAGTTTCTATAAATAGCTGTAAAATCACATTTTTACTCCATGCTTACAAATGACACTTTTTTTGAAACAGCAAAATGATTTATCATAAAGCAAAAATGAATATTCTAAGGATATTCGAAGATTAATAATTGTCTTTCTGGATGCCTTCCAGAGCTTTTATGAGAACTTCTGGCAGAAAACAAATAAGACAGGTCAGCTGTTAAAGTGGAGCAAGAAATGAAAAAGACACAATTAAAATACAAGAATACTTGAGAAGCAAAAGTAATATACTTTCTATTGACAAATAAAGTGTGTACACATAGGCTATTTTATTGTTTTCCCAGCTATACAAAGGATCTTGCACATGCTTTTCATTTGTTTTCCCACCCAATGTCATATTAAAAATAAAGCATCAATATGTTATGAAATATAGTGGTTCTTGACATTTTAAAACCTAAACCTCCCTGTATATAAATCCAAGACTGTTTAAAGGGTACAGTCAACGTTCTTATTGGTGTTACATAATTCTGCACTATGTGCAGAAATATGTAACATTAACCTAGCGGTGCCTGTAAAAACATAAAGCATATTAGATATTTAACCCCCCCAAACTTTACTTACCTTCCTTTCTTCACCATCGACTGCTTTACCTAGCGATGAAGGGTGCAACATATAGTTTTATGATGTGATTGTGTGAGCTGTGATTAGACAGAGTACCAATGGGGCTGAATTATCAAGCTCCGAATGGAGCTTGATGTCCCTGTTTCCGTGCAAGCTTTCAAGGTCGCCGGAAACAGCGACCTTGTCCGCTGGCTCTGAGGCTGCGGACATAAATCTGCCCGATCCTATACGATCGGGCTGATCGACACCCCCTGCTAGCAGCCGATTTGCCGCAAATCTGCAGGGGGTGGCATTGCACAAGCAGTTCACAAAAACTGCTTGTGCAATGATAAATACAGCACAGCGTATGCTGTCGGCATTTATCCATGTGCTGCAGACATGATATGCTACGTTGTATCATGTCTGTCTGCACTTAAATAAAATTGCCCCCCGTGACTCGATTTAAAAAAAAAGGAGCAGAAGAGGACAGGGAGGATGGAAAGGAAGAAATGTTTTGTGGTGGTTAAATCTCTAATATGCTTATTTTATGTTTATGTTAATATTATATAATTCTGGACATAGTGCAGAATTATAGAACGTTTATAAAAATGTTGACTTAAAACCCTTTGAGTGCTAAGATGGATTTTTTTTTTTACTTTTTTTAAACATTTTTTTTTACTTTTTTCCCCCCAGATCCCCAGAACTTATACTGTTGGAAAGGTTAGACGATTATCTTTCCAACGTTGGGTCTTGGGGGTCTGTAGCTGCTTAGATGCCTGAGATACAGGCTTCTAAACAGCATGCCCCTTTCCCTATCTTGTCCATTGTAATTTTTAAATAAAGTTGAACGGTGACATCATCACGTCATTGCGCGTGATGTCACCGCATGTAACGGGAAGCCCGGCGATGCCTGTCACTATACAGGCCCGATCGCTGGGGTGGGAGTAGATGGGAGCCCCCAGATTGCTTTTAAGGTAGGTGAGTGCTAGCGACGGCTCTGAGCCGTCGTTAGCACTCAAGGGGTTAATGTATACAATAGTTATATCATATTCTTTTTGGCATGAATTATTCTATTATAATAATAATTATTATTAGTAGTAGTATTTTCAACAACTACAATAACTGCTTGTAAAACTTTTTAATATTAATATCTATAGTATCTGAAGTGACATAGGCACAGGGAAATCTGCTTTAAAAAAATTCCCTTTCCAGCCCCAACAACTTAAAGGGACAGTCTAGTCAAAATTAAACTTTCATGATTCAGAAAGGGCATGCAATTTTAAACAACTTTCCAATTTACTTCTATTATCTAATTTGCTTAATTCTTTCGATATCCTTTGTTGAAGAAATAGCAATGCACATGTGTGAGCCAATCACACAAGGCCTCTAGGTGCAGCAACCAATCAGCAGCTACTGAGCATATCTAAATATGCTTTTCAGCAAGTGATATCAAGAGAATGAAGTAAATTAGATAATAGAAGTAAATTAGAAAGTTGTTTAAAATGACATGCTCTTTCTAAATCACGAAAGAAAAAAATTGGCTTTCATGTCCCTTTAAACTCATGAAAATATGAATTTCATAGCAAAAGAAGCATTGAGTTGTCATGCACCTTCACTAGAAACTAATACAATTTATAAATAAATCACATGGAGAGAATAAGAATGGGTGGGAAGGCATTATGCAATAGTTCTACCCCACAAATCCTGGAACCATAGCCCTATTTAGCTTAGATAGATATTTGCTCCTGTATGGTATAGAATGTTAGACTGTGGTGCGTAATCTGTTTGTTTGAGTGAGGTATACAGTCTAAAGGGTACATTTATAATATGTCCGTTCAACATCACTAAATGCCGACAGCATACTCTGTCCACATTTATCATTGCACAAGCATTTCTATTAAAACGCTTGAGCAATGCCCCTAAAATGTGGCGGACAGGTTAAGAATCAGCCGTCTTATGACCGCTGCTTCTTAACTTCCATTTCAGGCGAGCCTTAAATGATGGGCCTCCTAAGCAGCATTCACTGCTTCATAAATGGAGCCCTATCTCTGTGGTACAAGAAGGGGTGGCCATGGTGTGCAGGGATAGGCAAGGTGTCCATACACTGGCACTGGTGTCTGTGACTAACCCTTGCAGTGTCCACCACAACCTTAGTAAATCTTTTCTTTCTGACTAAATAATAGGAATAAAAAAAAAAAATATGTAGTGTGAATAAAGTTATTGGCTTGTCAAGAGACTGCTAGCGATATTGGGTGATAAGTTATGGAATAAAGCCTGAGTGAAATACTGGATGTGTATCTGCATCTGTATAATAACACCTATCTTTTTACAAAGACACAGTAGTGACACTGGCACATGGGTATAGTCAGAGGAGGGCTGGTTATAGAATCAGTGATATCTGCATCAGTATAATAACACCCAGCTCTATACAAAGATACAGTAGTGACACTGGCACATGTGTATAGCCAGACAAGGGTTAGTTATAGTGTCCGCGGTATCTGCATCAGTATAATAACACCCAGCACTATATAATGACACAGTAGTGACACTGGCTCATGGGTATAGCCAGAGGAGGGCTGGTTATAGGATCAGTGGTATCTGCATCTGTATAATAACACCCAGCTCTATACAAAGATACAGTAGTGACACTGGCACATGCGTATAGCCAGACAAGGGTTGGTTATAGTGTCAGTGGTATCTGCATCAGTATAATAACACCCAGCACTATATAATGACACAGTAGTGACACTGGCTCATGGGTATAGCAAGAGGAGGGCTGGTTATAGGATCAGTGGTATCTGCATCAGTATAATAACACCCAGCACTATATAATGACACAGTAGTGACACTGGCACATGGGTTTAGCCAGACAAGGGTTGGTTATAGTGTCAGTGGTATCTGCATCAGTATAATAACACCCAGCTCTATACAAAGACACAGTAGTGACACTGGCACATGTGTATAGCCAGACAAGGGTTGGTTATAGTGTCAGTGGTATCTGCATCAGTATAATAACACCCAGCACTATATAATGACATGTGTATAGCCAGACAAGGGTTGGTTATAGTGTCAGTGGTATCTGCATCAGTATAATAACACCCAGCACTATATAATGACACAGTAGTGACACTGGCTCATGGGTATAGCCAGAGGAGGGCTGGTTATAGGATCAGTGGTATCTGCATCTGTATAATAACACCAAGCTCTATACAAAGATACAGTAGTGACACTGGCACATGCGTATAGCCAGACAAGGGTTGGTTATAGTGTCAGTGGTATCTGCATCAGTATAATAACACCCAGCACTATATAATGACACAGTAGTGACACTGGCTCATGGGTATAGCAAGAAGAGGGCTGGTTATAGGATCAGTGGTATCTGCATCAGTATAATAACACCCAGCACTATATAATGACACAGTAGTGACACTTGCTCATGGGTATAGCCAGAGGAGGGCTGGTTATAGGATCAGTGGTATCTGCATCAGTATAATAACACCCAGCACTATATAATGACACAGTAGTGACACTGGCTCATGGGTATAGCCAGAGGAGGGCTGGTTATAGGAACAGTGGTATCTGCATCAGTATAATAACACCCAGCACTATATAATGACACAGTAGTGACACTTGCTCATGGGTATAGCCAGAGGAGGGCTGGTTATAGGATCAGTGGTATCTGCATCAGTATAATAACACCCAGCACTATATAATGACACAGTAGTGACACTGGCTCATGGGTATAGCCAGAGGAGGGCTGGTTATAGGAACAGTGGTATCTGCATCAGTATAATAACACCCAGCACTATATAATGACACAGTAGTTGTGATGATCTTTATAATGTATTAGCAAACAGCAAGGAGAGAGAACAGGAATACAGACTTTATTCAGCAGCATCCATCTTAACAATAACTGCCCGCCCCCTCCAATCACATGACTAAAATGTTAACTGTTTGTAGTGCACAGAGTGAACTAAGCATAACTATTGAACTTAAACTATAACATAAAGCATACACATCATTACATCTTCCCCTTCAAATATGAAACACTTAATATGAGACAAAGTCTTCCCATATTTTTGGTTTAATAGCTCGACCATAACGAGAGAAAGTAACTGCTGGCTCACTAGCAGTACAATCAGTGTCAGGTTGAGAGTCATTCCCAGCATTATCACAAGCTGATACACTTATGTTGTCCTCAAAGTCCTCAGTAGACTTTACATCCATGTTAGGGAATTCTGTGCATTCATTGCTTTGCTCTTTATTGTCATTGCTGCTTGGTTCCTCGAGTAGAGTATCAGCTGCAGTGTCTGGTCGAAGATGACGCCTGTTGCGTCTCAGTTTCTGTCCACACTTGGTTTTGATTATATATGACCTTGGTGAATTAGCTTCACTGACAATTCGAGCAGGTTCCCATGTATCCCCAGTGACTCTGTGTCTCACAGCTTGCCCAGCCCTGAGTGGACCAAGTAACTTGGTAGATTTGTCAAAATACAGCTTTTGCTTTTTCATGTTTATGTTCCTCTGACCTGTTACCTGATCCTGTGGGATAGTCTGAGGCTGCAATTTCTGTGGTGCAATAGGCACTGTGGTCCTCAGTGCTCTACCCATGAGCAGCTGTGCAGGTGAACATAAACCCTCCATGGGTGTTGCACGATAGTTTAACAGGCCTAGGTACACATCCTGCCCTGATGATTGTGCTTTTCTGATAATGGATTTGGCTATGCCAACATACTTCTCAGCTAAACCATTGGCCTGTGAGTGATACGGACTTACTGGTTTGTGCCTGACTCCCCATTCACGCAGAAAGCACTGGAATTCAGCACTTGAGAATTGCGGGCCATTATCAGACACAAGTTCTTCACACACTCCATGTCTCGAGAGTATTGTTTTGAAAGCCCATATGATTGCTGATGCTTTTAGATTTCTCAGCTGTACTAACTCAAAGAATTTGCTGTAGTAATCTACTACTATCAGGTAGTGGTTGTCCTCAAAATGAAAAATATCTGTGGCCAGTCTCTGCCATGCCCGTGAAGGAGTGTTCCATGGTGTGAGAGGTTCTTTTGCATTGTTTTTTTTAAATGTCTGGCAGGTTTCACATGTCTTCACAAGTGTCTCAATATCAAGGTCCAAATTAGGCCAGTAAACCACATCCCGTGCTCTGCGCTTACAAAGAGTAATGCCCAAATGTCCCTGGTGAATTTGCTCCAATATTTCTGCCTGCTGTGATTTAGGAATAACAATACGGTCACCCATGAATATGATATCCGTATGAAAGGATAGTTCATTTCTCACAGGCCAGAATCCCTGCAACTCAGGAGAAAGCTTCTTTCGTTTTTCTGGCCAGCCATTGCACATGACACGAATTAGTTTTTCTAGTACTTTATCTTGTTTGGTATCTTGTCTAATTTTTTCCAGCCGTACATCAGCTATTGGAATATTTACTAGTACTGTATGTACCTGTTCTTCCAATTCAGGTTCATCCCGTGCTTCATGTCCTTCTGGAAACACCCTAGACAGCGTATCTGCCATCGGAATTTCCTTTCCTGGTTTATATTTCACTGTGAGATCATACTGTTGTAGTTTCATAACCATCCTCTGCAGGCGTGGAGGTATAGCAGATAGTGGTTTTTGCATGATGTACTCCAATGGTTTGTGATCAGTTTCCACAACCACTGGGCGACCATAGATATACTGGTGAAATTTCTCACATCCATTTACAATGGCCAACATCTCCTTCTCAATTTGAGCATAATTGGCTTGTGTTGTTGTCAGAGCTCGTGAAGCATATGCAACAGGATGTCCTTGTTGCATTAGCACAGCACCTAACCCAAACTGGGATGCATCCACTTGAAGCACAGTGTTGCAGTTTACGTCAAAATATTTCAGTATTGGCCCTGGATGTTTAGTGATCAGTTTTTTTACTTTCTCAAATGTCTTTTCCATGTTTGCGTCCCAAGACCAAATAGCATCCCTTTGTAGCAATGCACGTAGTGGGGCTGTCAGCTGAGCGAGGCCCTGAGAAAACTTGGATAGATAATTAAAAATGCCTAATGATGTCTCTAGTTCCTTCCTGGAGGATGGGGCCTTCATGCTAATAACTGCTGTTATCTTCTTTGGATCAGGCTTTAAACCCTCTTTGGTTAGAAGGTGTCCAAAATATGTAACCTCTTCTACCCCAATTTGCATTTTGTTTGGATTGAGTTTAAGATTTTTCTCCCGACACCGCTTGAGTAAGGCAATAAGGTTTTTGTCATGTTCTGTACGATCCTTTCCATAAACCAGCAAATCATCAATTATTACTTCAACACCATGTAGACCAGCAATCAACTCATGTGATTTCTTTTGAAATATCTCCTGAGCAGAAGCAATGCCGAAAGGTACCCTTGTGAAACGCCATCGTCCAAAGGGGGAGTTGAAAGTGGTCAGGTGACTGCTGGGTTCATCAAGACGCAATTGCCAGTAACCAGATTGTGCATCTAGTACACTAAACACTGTTGCTCCTACTAGCTTGTGAGCTATATCATCTATGGTGGGGAGTTTGTAGTGTTCTCTCATTATTACTTTGTTCAAATCACGTGGGTCAATGCAAATACGAATTGCGCCTGTGTTTTTCTTCTCTACCACAACCATAGAACTGACCCATTCTGATGGTTCTGTGACCTTTTTTACTACCCCCAACTTCTCCATCCTAGTTAGTTCTTGTTTGACTTTAGCCTCAAGGGATAGAGGTATTTTCCTTGGGGCATGAATGACAGGCTGTGCACCCTCTTTTATACGTATGCGGCTAATCCCCGGGAGGCACCCTAGGCCTTTGAATAGATCACTGTACTCATGCTTAATGTTGTCCTTTGACAGTTCGCTGCACCCACCATCCACAGCCATAATGATCTTTACAAGTCCAATATCTTTACTTGTTTTTAGACCTAATACTGCTGGGGCTTTTGTTTCTATCACAAACAATTGTAAGACCTTTTCAGATCCCTTGTAAAAACATTTTGCATGGCAGCGACCCATCACTTTCAGCTTTTCACCACCATATCCCAACAGTTTTGGTAGGTCTTGAGTCTCTAAGGGGAATTCATTTCTAAGGAGTTCCAGGTATGTGTGGCTTGGCACACAGTTTACTTGTGCCCCTGTATCTATTTTGAATGTGACTGGAGTTTTGTGAGCCCCTATCTGTAGGGTTACATTTGCTTCATCTGCAGACTTGTGTGATTTCTGTACTGCTGCAAGATATATTGGGGTGCAATCTGAGTCTAACCCTGCATTGTCATCATTGTCCTCTATGGCGTGTACAGCCTGTGTTTGTGTCCTTGCAATATGTGAAAACAGTTTACACACCCTGGCAAAATGTCCTCTTTTCTTGCATTTATTACATATCTGCCACCTTGCAGGACAGGAAGCATTTTTGTTGTGCATGTTTCCACAGTAGCCACAGGTTGCTTGTGTGTTACTTGTCCCAGTGTCCCACTTGCCTTTTATCCCCTTGTGTCCTCTTTCTTGCCAGTATCTGCTGCTTTGATTTTCTATAGCACTGATCTGGTGTTGTGTTCCTTCCAGTACCTGCATGTCCTTTCTTGACATT
Organism: Bombina bombina; assembly: GCF_027579735.1. Taxonomy (NCBI): domain Eukaryota; kingdom Metazoa; phylum Chordata; class Amphibia; order Anura; family Bombinatoridae; genus Bombina; species Bombina bombina. The sequence goes on along the minus strand of NC_069502.1, from coordinate 542,096,126 downwards.
TCATATGCTCTAGCAATCCTGATGGCTTTCTCAAGATTTAAATCTTCTTCCTGCAGCAGCTTTTCCTGAACTTCTTTAAACTTACTGCCCATCAGAATACGGTCTTTTATCATATCACCTGCATCATAAAAAGCACAGTCTTTGGCAAGCAAGCGCAGCTGTGTCACCCATTCATCCACAGATTCACCTCCACACTGATTCCTCTCATAAAACATTTTCCTTTGCACTGTGGTGTTTTTCCTTGGATTGCAGTATGCTTCAAACTTTGCAAACAATACCTCTGTTTTTTTTTTGTCATCTGCAGTGATATCCCCACTTGCCTGCCAGGCTCTGCATACATCACGTCCCTTTTGTCCCACACATATCAAAAAGTGTGCTGCCTTCTGTTGATCAGTCCATCTGTCTGCATCTGGGCCTGCAAACACAAGTTCAATCAGCTCCCTCCATTTTGACCAATTGTCAGAAATGTTCCCTGACTCTAAATCCAGAGAAGGAATGTTCTTTGTGTTGCTGTTTGCTGCCATGTCACTTTTCACCCTACTTCTGGTACCATGTGATGATCTTTATAATGTATTAGCAAACAGCAAGGAGAGAGAACAGGAATACAGACTTTATTCAGCAGCATCCATCTTAACAATAACTGCCCGCCCCCTCCAATCACATGACTAAAATGTTAACTGTTTGTAGTGCACAGAGTGAACTAAGCATAACTATTGAACTTAAACTATAACATAAAGCATACACATCATTACAGTAGTGACACTGGCTCATGGGTATAGCCAGAAGAGGGCTGGTTATAGGATCAGTGGTATCTGCATCAGTATAATAACACCCAGCACTATATAATGACACAGTAGTGACACTGGCACATGGGTATAGCCAGACAAGGGTTGGTTATAGTGTCAGTGGTATCTGCATCAGTATAATAACGCCCAGCTCTATACAAAGAGACAGTAGTGACACTGGCACATGGGTATAGCCAGACAAGGGTTGGTTATAGTGTCAGTGGTATCTGCATCAGTATAATAACACCCAGCACTATATAATGACACAGTAGTGGCACTGGCTCATGGGTATAGCCAGAGGAGGGCTGGTTATAGGATCAGTGGTATCTGCATCTGTATAATAACACCCAGCTCATCAAAGATACAGTAGTGACACTGGCACATGCGTATAGCCAGACAAGAGTTGGTTATAGTGTCAGTGGTATCTGCATCAGTATAATAACACCCAGCACTATATAATGACACAGTAGTGACACTGGCTCATGGGTATAGCGAGAGGAGGGCTGGTTATAGGATCAGTGGTATCTGCATCAGTATAATAACACCCAGCACTATATAATGACACAGTAGTGACACTGGCTCATGGGTATAGCCAGAGGAGGGCTGGTTATAGGATCAGTGGTATCTGCATCAGTATAATAACACCCAGCACTATATAATGACACAGTAGTGACACTGGCACATGGGTATAGCCAGACAAGGGTTGGTTATAGTGTCAGTGGTATCTGCATCAGTATAATAACACCCAGCTCTATACAAAGACACAGTAGTGACACTGGCACATGTGTATAGCCAAACAAGGGTAGGTTATAGTGTCAGTGGTATCTGCATCAGTATAATAACACCCAGCACTATATAATGACACAGTAGTGACACTGGCTCATGGGTATAGCCAGAGGAGGGCTGGTTATAGGATCAGTGGTATTGGCATCTGTATAATAACACCCAGCTCTATACAAAGATACAGTAGTGACACTGGCACATGCGTATAGCCAGACAAGGGTTGGTTATAGTGTCAGTGGTATCTGCATCAGTATAATAACACCCAGCACTATATAATGACACAGTAGTGACACTGGCTCATGGGTATAGCCAGAGGAGGGCTGGTTATAGGAACAGTGGTATCTGCATCAGTATAATAACACCCAGCACTATATAATGACACATTAGTGACACTGGCTCATGGGTATAGCCAGACAAGGGTTGGTTATAGTGTCAGTGGTATCTGCATCAGTATAATAACACCCAGCTCTATACAAAGACACAGTAGTGACACTGGCACATGCGTATAGCCAGACAAGGGTTGGTTATAGTGTCAGTGGTATCTGCATCAGTATAATAACACCCAGCTCTATACAAAGATACAGTAGTGACACTGGCTCATGTGTATAGCCAGACAAGGGTTGGTTATAGTGTCAGTGGTATCTGCATCAGTATAATAACACCCAGCACTATATAATGACACAGTAGTGACACTGGCACATGGGTATAGCCAGAGGTGGGTTGGTTATAGGATCAGTGGTATCTGCATCAGTATAATAACACCAAGCACTATATAATGACACAATAGTGACACTGGCACATGGGTATAGCCAGAGGAGGGTTGGTTATAGGATCAGTGGTATCTGCATCAGTATAATAACACCAAGCACTATATAATGACACAGTAGTGACACTGGCACATGGGTATAGCCAGAGGAGGGCTGGTTATAGGATCAGTGGTATCTGCATCAGTATAATAACACCAAGCACTATATAATGACACAGTAGTGACACTGGCACATGGGTATAGCCAGAGGAGGGCTGGTTATAGGATCAGTGGTATCTGCATCAGTATAATAACACCCAGCACTATATAATGACACAGTAGTGACACTGGCACATGGGTATAGCCAGAGGAGGGCTGGTTATAGGATCAGTGGTGTCTGCATCAGTATAATAACACCCAGCACTATATGACACAGTAGTGACACTGGCACATGGGTATAGCCAGAGGAGGGCTGGTTATAGGATCAGTGGTATCTGCATCAGTATAATAACACCAAGCACTATATAATGACACAGTAGTGACACTGGCACATGGGTATAGCCAGAGGAGGGCTGGTTATAGGATCAGTGGTATCTGCATCAGTATAATAACACCTAGCACTATATAATGACACAGTAGTGACACTGGCACATGGGTATAGCCAGAGGAGGGCTGGTTATAGGATCAGTAGTGTCTGCATCAGTATAATAACACCCAGCACTATATAAGGACACAGTAGTGACACTGGCACAGGGGTATAGCCAGAGGAGGGCTGGTTATAGGATCAGTGGTATCTGCATCAGTATAATAACACCAAGAACTATAAAATAATGTTTTTAATTTCAAATGTACCTTGGAGTCCTTCACTAAGGTCTGTACTTTGGAAAATGTCTGCCACAGCCTTTTTCTGTGCCTATCCCTGGTGTATCCTTTCATTTCTTCCTGTTCCTTTTCATTGAGTGTCATTGTGGATTAAATAGACTGTGTAAGCTTATAGCCTGCACCTTCATCCTAAATATTTTTGTAAATAGTTTTATTAATTGTATTTTCTCATTGAATGAAACCACTGCGTGAAGACTAGGGAGCAGAACTGCTGTTTCAGGCTCGCCGGAAACAGCAGTAAAAAGCAGCGGTCTTAAGACAGCTGCTCCATAACTGGTTCGCCTGCTTTGAGGCTGCAGACATCAATCTTCCCGATCCAATACGATCGAGTTGATTGACACCCCCTGCTAGTGGCCAATTGGTTATGAATCTGCAGGGGGCGGCATTGCACCAGCAGTTCACAAGAACTGCTGGTGCAATCATAAATGGCGACAGTGTATGCTGTCGGCATTTATCGATGTGTGGCGGACATGATACGTTACTTCGTATTATGTCCACTCGCATATTGATAAATATGCCCCTTAATCTCAATCAGTGAGCTTCAAGTATGTCATTATAACATGAAGCCCCAATATTGCTCTTCCCAACATTTCAACATTTTGCTCTGGATCCAAAAACGGTCCAAATAATCCTGCATGATATTTAACCTCTATGCGACTGGTGATATTTTGAGTTAATGGGGTACCATAGTGCTTCCAAAATGCCACCCATACTGTGATACCCCACTTCTTTGCTTCATCATTGTTTAAAATGTGCACACACAAACACACAATAGTAAAAGCATGCACAGACATATATACAGTCAGTATAGTAAGAGTGTAGGTTTAGGTGCTAAAAGGTATATTAGAGATGGTCAGTTACGGTTAGGATGTGAAGAAGTTTGGAGGATAGGAAGAGGGAGGGCCAGAATAAGGGGTAGTGCTGGCTTTGTGCTACATAGTGGGAGAGAATCAGAGGGGTGGGAGGAGCGAGTTAGTGTGTCCCACCCTAGGATAGGTAGATCTAGCATAAGGACAGAGGGAGGGAGTAGGGGGTGTGGGAGGGGATATGAGGACTCAGGTTTTAGGGGCAGAACAGGGAGAGAGGGCTGGTCCTTCATTACAGGTGGGAAGGCATGAGTCTGCTGTGTATCCTCAGAGGCCCAGGATGAGAGAGAAGCGGTATATTGAGGTCAAAAAATGTACTCTGATAGAGGCGTTTGTGGAGAGAGTCTTGCAATTGGAGAGGCAGAATTTGGCCAGGAACATTAGAAGTAAGCTATGGGAGGAAATCAGGAAGGCTTGAGTAAGGGTGGACAATCGCGAAAGCTTTATAGACAGTATTAGGCACCAGTTCTGAGACTGTCTTGGGGTGGTAAAAAAGAAAATTACTTCTATAAAACACAATAGCGCAACCACAATTCAAAGTAATAGTTTTATTCTCAAGAGGGAAGTTATTGGTATAAGTAGTCCTCCCGATGTTAAATGACAGTCTCCTCTGACTCTATATTCTCTAACCGTTCAGCGTCTTTCTCCTAGACAGCGAGGATCTTTGGCGGTAGGTCACGTTGGTGATGACGTCAACAGGGTTAGTCACGCGGTAAAAGCTGTTCTGTAAACTACTGTCACTGTGTAATATATGTACTACTATAATTATGTACTGTATGGGATGGTGGTGTGCAGATCATTTATTTAATATATTTTTTGTGAGTGATCTTTTAATTAATTACATTTTTATTTTTTTTAAATCCTCAGACCAATTTACTTGCAATCATTATTATTAAAGAGACATTGTACTTTAGAGTTCCATGTATTTCTCTGATTTTTGTGCGTGATGGATATAGCATGTGTATTACGAGTTGAAAGTAAACGTGCATCGGGTTAGCATGATTTCTGACATCTGGTTAAATGTTACGTGAGACAAAAAAGTTGCACAAAACACATCAAATATACATTTAACAGTACAGTTACACTCATATTAACACTGTCTTATAATTTTTTTAATTGCATTAAAAATTTATAAGGGCTCAAAGATATGAGGTCTCAGGTGTTAGATAAAAAAAAGGCCTGCAATAGGCTTTAACATAGAGATACATACATACACATGTCTAAGCAAGTATATGTGTATATATACACACACACACACACATATATATATATATATATATATATATATATATATATATATATATATATATATATATATATAGACACATATATAAGTGCATTGGAGCCCTTTGCTGTCAAGTAGCTGAAAACATGAAATATCATATGTATGCAATATTCATATTTAAAGAAGTGTTTAACTGTGTATGTACTGTTAATACTTCACATTCCAATATGTTCTAACTATTTTTCTAAGTATTTTTAAATAGATATATATATATATATATCTGTGTATATATATATATATATATATATATATATATATACTGTGTGTGTGTATATATATATATATATATATATATATATATATATATATATATATATATATATTTATATTAAATAGAATATATTCTTCTATGTGAATGTGAATAATTCATATTTCATGTTGGGTTTAGCACACTTGAATAAACGCAATCAGGTTAGTATGTGATTATGGGTGTCAGTTTTTTTCCAGTTAACGTGTTCCACTGACTTCTGTGGGAGAATACATTAATGGACTTGTGATATTCAAAGTTCCTCTTTTTGCACGGCAGGCTTTCGCTTGCGTGCTAGCTTTTTACTTTTAACTCATAATATGACTGCAACCAGACGCACGCAAAAAGCCTTCGTCTAGCAAGATAACACAAGTGTAGGCTGACCATATGTCCCGTTTTGAAAGGGACAGTACCGTTATTTTATGTTTCTTCCCCTGTCCCGTCGTTTCTTTAATAATATTCATTTTGTCCCGTTTTGAGGGTTATTAGACTGTGCGACCAGCGCAGGTGTCATTTTTTAGCACACATACCACTTACTAACATTTTTTAAACTCCCTGCCGGCAGGAAGGGCAGTTTTTTTTTTAACTGCAGGGTTATGGTTGGGTGGCCATGCCCACATGATCCACAGCACCGCGTCTATGCTGCCCGCACTCAAAATTAGGGGCGTGATCATTGAAAGCAAGTGACAGCAGGTCAGTACTCAGTCGTGAGCTGTCAGACTGAGCTGAGGAGAGAGACTGGTCATGAGAGGGAAGTTAGAACTACTAGCTAGTGCCTAGTAAGGACAGGAGTCGGACTAGATCTGTCATCATCTGGTGTGATGATCATCTGCCTCTGCCATCACCCGAATTAGTGGCTGACCATCACCAGAGAGATAATTCTTACCATCTTCTTGTGTCACAGTGTGAACATTCAAACATAGTGATCAAGTAGATCAAATGTCTAAGTTCTGCAAAAATTGTGCATGGCCAAAGTAAGACCAGTGTCTGTGCCTGTCAATCAATTAAATTGTCATTAATTATGCTTATTATTATGCTCCTGCAGTGCTGGTTGTACAGACGTTCTAAATAACAATTATCATTATCAAGTAACTATTTCCACATTTTTCTCAGTTTATCCACCATGTAACAATGATTTTGGGCAACTCAGCTAAGGATAATTGTTGGCTCAATAGTTTATATTCATGTCATAAAAGAACTTTTGTTAAAATCTTACTTTTTTCCCTATGAATAAAGAATTTTAACCCTGTCCCGTTTTTGTCTCAAGGAAATATGGTCAGCCTACACAAGTGGGAGCACTAATTAGCGCTCCACTAATAATCTAGCTTTAAATACATTTTATGAGCATAGTATTAAGATTATTCCTCCCTTTAGTCATGGGTGCCACCATGTTGAACTCCATCTTTCACAACATTGCAGTGCTGACATGTTTGCACATATGCAGAAACTCTCCATATCTTCTTGAAATGTCTTAATTTAAAATGTTGAGAGTATTGTGTATGGTGTCATAATATTCTTTATCTACTTGTCTTAATGAAAAAAATTTGACAAGTAAACAGTGTGGATTTTTAATTTTTTTTGTAATTTATTTACATATGTACACACATTTTAAAATAATTTTAGTCCTAGCAATATTATACCTTTGAATAAAGGTCTTCTTTCTTAAAATAAATAATTGTGATTGTCTGGCAAGTTATGAGTTAAAAAAAGCTTGTATACAAGTAATGATACTTATTTGTTCTTAACGAGTGTATAATTAAATAGATTGTTTAAAAAATATATATTTCTCCCATATATATTTGTAAAGAAAGGTTGTAATTAGTGATGTTGTGAACATAAAATTTTGCGTTCGCGAACGCAAACTTCCACGAAAGTTCGCGAACGGGCGAACCGCCATTGACTTCAATAGGCAGGCGAATTTTAAAACTAACAGGGACTCTTTCTGGCCACAATAGTGATTGAAAAGTTGTTTCAAGGGGACTAACACCTGGACTGTGGCATGCCGGAGGGGGATGCATGGCAAAACTCCCACGAAAAATTACATAGTTGATGCAGAGTCTGGTTTTAATCCATAAAGGGCATAAATCACCTAACATTCCTAAATTGTTTAGAATAATGTGCTTTAAAACATCAGGTATGATGTTGTATCAATCAGGTAGTGTAAGGGTTACCAAACTCCCCATTTAATGCACCGCAAACAACCGCAAACAGTCCATTTGCACATCCGCAAACTCCCCTCCTTGCACAAGGTTGGATACCAAGCTAACCATGTCCCGTTCCTTGTCCTCACTGATGTCATTGAAGGTCTCTTCCTCCACCCAGCCACGTACAACACCAAGGGTCCCCGAAAGGTGACAACAAGCCCCCTGGGACGCCTGCTGTGTTTGGTCTTCCACCTCCTCAACGCCACCTTCCTCCTCTGACTCCTCTTCTTCAGACTCCTCTCTCTGCGTTGCCTCTCTCTGCATTATTATAAGGTGTGTTAAGTAGTACTATATGGCATGGATTTTAGGAACCGGGAGATGGAAAAAGATGCTTGGTCGGTCCTCCTACTTCAAATTTGGGGCACTGCGCGTGCAATCTACTGTGCCCCCAGATATGAGTGGTGTGTTAAGTAGTACTATTCTTATCATTTTAATCCCTGTTACGTCCCCTATCAGGGGACGTGTGTATGGCATGGATTTTAGGAACCGGGAGATGGAAAAAGATGCTTGGTCGGTCCTCCTACTTCAAATTTGGGGCACTGCGCGTGCAATCTAATGTGCCACCAGATAGGAGTGGTGTGTTAAGTAGTACTATTCCTATCAGTTTAATCCCTGTTATGTGCCTTTTTTATTGGTTTGGTTTTTGAAGCCACAGAGCTGCACCAGGGGACAGAAAAATTAGGTATTGTTGCAGCCGCTGCTGTAGCAGCAGCCAGAAAAATTGATGTTTGTTTCCCAGGCAGAAAGTGCCCTAAAACATTGCGGCTTGAACCCTAGTTGGCGGTGGATAAGTCACGCAAGTCATCCGGCATTCAGAGATAAAATACAGCAGCGTCTGGACCATTTTTAGCCCAAGGCAGCTCATCTCATCAGGCCTTTTTTAGTTGAATGTATCGCCCAATGTCAGTCCCTTCGGGATCCATCCCTCATTCATCTTAATAAAGGTGAGGTAATCTAGACTTTTTTGACCTAGGCGACTTCTCTTCTCAGTGACAATACTTCCTGCTGCACTGAAGGTCCTTTCTGACAGGACACTTGAAGCGGGGCAGGCCAGAAGTTCTATCCAAATTGGGATAGCTCAGGCCACAGGTCAAGCCTGCACACCCAGTAGTCAAGGGGTTCATCGCTCCTCAGAGTGTCGAGATCTGCAGTTAAGGCGAGGTAGTCTGCTACCTGTCGGTCGAGTCGTCCTGTCCTTGCCGGTGTGGTCATGGGAGGAGGATTACTTTCACCCCTTCCCCTGTTAGATTCCCATTGTGCTGTGACATCACCCTTATACGCTGTGTAAAGCATACTTTTTAATTTCTTTTGGAACTGCTGCATCCTTTCCGACTTGCGGTAATTCGGTAACATTTCAGGCACTTTATGCTTATACCGGGGGTCTAGTAGCGTGGACACCCAGTACAGGTCGTTCTCCTTCAGCTTTTTTATACGAGGGTCCCTCAACAGGCACGACAGCATGAAAGACCCCATTTGCACAAGGTTGGAAGCCGAGCTACTCATGTCCCATTCCTCATCCTCAGTGATCTCACTGAAGGTATCTTCTTCCCCCCAGCCACGTACAACACCACGGGTACCATATAGGTGACAACGAGCACCCTGGGATGCCTGTTGTGCTTGGTCTTCCTCCTCCTCCTCAAAGCCACATTCCTCCTCTGACTCCTCTTCCTCACAACCCTCTTCCAGCATTGCCACAGGTCCATCAAGCGATGCTGATAAGGCTGTTTCTGGTGGTGATGGTGACCACAACTCTTTCTCTTCACTCTCATCAACGGCCTGAACCAGCATTCTTTGCAGGGCATGCTCCAGGAAGAAAACAAATGGTATGATGTTGCTGATGGTGCCTTCGGTGCGACTGACTAGGTTTGTCACCTCCTCAAAAGGATGCATGAGCCTACAGGCATTGCGCATGAGCATCCAGTAATGTGGCAAAAAAAATCCCAGCTCCGCAGAGGCTGTCCTAGCACCCCGGTCATACAAATAGTCGTTAACATCTTTTTCTTGTTGGATCAGGCGGTCGAACATTAGGAGTGTTGAATTCCAACGTATCGGACTGTCGCAAATCAAGCGCCTCACTGGCATGTTGTTTCGCCGCTGGATATCTGAAAAGTGTGCCATGGCCGTGTAGGAACACCTGAAATGGCCACACACCTTCCTGGCCTGCTTCAGGACGTCCTGTAAGCCTGGGTACTTATGCACAAAGCGTTGTGCGATCAGATTACACACATGTGCCATGCACGGCACGTGTGTCAACTTGCCCAAATTCAATGCCGCCACCAAATTTCTTCCGTTGTCAGAAACCTCTTTGCCGATCTCCAGTTGGTGCAGAGTCAGCCACTGATACACCTGTGCATTCAGGGTGGACAAGAGTGCTGGTCCAGTGTGACTCTCTGCTTTCAGGCAAGTGAACCAAAAGACGGCGTGACACTGCCGTATCCGGTATGTGGAATAGTACCTGGGGAGCTGCGGGGGTGCCGTTGATGTGGAGCAAGACGCAGCAGCAGAAGAGGACTCAGCCGAGGAGGTTATGGAAGAGGATAAAGTAGGAGGAGTAGAGGAGGTGGCAGCAGGCCTGCCTGCAAGTCGTGCCGGTGAAACAAACTCCTCTGCAGAGCCACGCATTCCATGCTTGGCAGCCATCAGCAGGTTTACCCAATGCGCAGTGTAGGTGATATACCTGCCTTGACCATGCTTTGCAGAACAGGTATCAGTGGTCAGATGGACACTTGCCCCAACACTGTGTGCCAGACATGCCATTACTTACTTTTGCACAATCAAGTACAGGTTGGGGATTGCCTTTATGTGCAAAGAAATTTCGGCCGGGTACCTTCCACTGCGGTGTCCCAATAGCTACAAATTTTTTGAACGCGTCAGACTCCACCAGCTTGTATGGTAAAAGCTGGCGGGCTAAGAGTTCAGACAAGCCAGCTGTCAGACGCCAGGCAAGGTGGTGACTTTGTGACATTGGCTTCTTACGCTCAAACATGTCCTTGACAGACACCTGACTGTGGGCTGATGAGCAGGAACTGCTCAAGGTGAGAGACGGAGTGGCGGATGGTTGAGAGGGGGCAAGGAGGACAGCAGTGGTTGACGTGGTTGAAGATGCTGGACCAGGAGGAGGATGGCGGCTTTGAGTTTGTGTGCTGCTTGTACTCATGTGTTGATCCCATAGGCGTTTGTGATGTGTGATCATGTGCCTTCGCAAAGCAGTTGTACCTAGGTGGGTGTTGGACTTCCCACAACTCAGTTTCTTTTGGCACAGGTTGCAAATTGCATCGCTGTTGTCAGAGGCAGACACACAAAATAAATGCCACACTGCTGAGCTCTGCGATGACGGCATTCTGGTGGTGGCAACAGCATGCATTGATTGGCATGCTGTCTGGCTGACCCTGGGTGCCGATGCATGCTGTCTGACTGTGCCACTAGCTCCTTGTGACGACCTCCCCCTGCTTCCAACTCGTCTCCTCCTCCTCTCTGTCTCCCCATATGAACTTTCCCCCTGTTCTTCTTCTCTTCTAGCGGGCACCCACGTGACATCCACGGACGCATCGTCATCATCAACTGCTTCACTTGTATCTGACAACTCAACAAAGGAAGCAGCAGCGGGTACAACATCATCATCATCACACCGTACGTCCATTTCTGTAATGCTGTCTGACTGAGACATATAACTGCTACATCCTCTGTCAATGATGGTTGCGCATCACTCATTTCTTCCAACTGATGTGTAAATAGCTCCTCTGACAGATCAAGTGAAGCAGCTGTGGTGCTAGTGTTGTTGGTGGCGGCAGGCGGACGAGTGGTAACTTGAGTGGTGCCCGAAGCTAAGCTGGAGGAGGATGGTGCATCAAGGTTCCGAGCAGAAGCTGTAGAAGATTGGGTGTCCTGTGTTAGCCAGTCAACTATGTCCTCAGAACTGTTCAAGTTAAGGGTACGTGGCCTCTGAACACTGGGCATTATTCTAGGGCCAAAGGGAATCACAGCACCACGACGGCACCTGCGGGGTGGCCTGCCTCTGCCTGTCATTTTTTTTTAAATGTACACTTACACTACTATTAAACAAGATATGAGTGGTGCCACTGGGCAAGTGGGCACAGTATACACTTTGAGCCTGACACAAAAAAGCAGACTGATGTTTCACAGTCCAAAAAGTTTTTTTTTTTTTTTAAATGTACACTTACACTACTATTAAACAAGATATGAGTGGTGCCACTGGGCAGTGGGCACAGTATACGCTGTGAGCCTGACACAAAAAAAGCAGACTGATGTTTCACAGTCCAAAAAGTTTTTTTTTTCTCAAATGTACACTTACACTACTATTAAACAAGATATGAGTGGTGGCACTGGGCAAGTGGGCACAGTATACGCTGTGAGCCTGACACGAAAAAGCAGACTGATGTTTCAAAGTCAAAATTTTTTTTTTTTAAATGTACACTTACACTACTATTAAACAAGATATGAGTGGTGCCACTGGGCAAGTGGGCACAGTATACGCTGTGAGTCTGACACAAAAAAGCAGACTGATGTTTCACAGTCAAAAAAGTTTTTTTTTTTAAAATGTACACTTACACTACTATTAAACAAGATATGAGTGGTACCACTGGGCAAGTGGGCACAGTATACGCTGTGAGCCTGACACAAAAAAAAGCAGACTGATGTTTCACAGTCAAAAAAAGTTTTTATTTTTTTAAATGTACACTACTATTAAACAAGATATGAGTGGTGGCACTGGGCAAGTGGGCACAGTATACGCTGTGAGCCTGACACACACGCTGGCAGGCAGGCAGGCAACTGCAATTAGATTACACAAGCAGACTGATGTTTCACAGTCAAAAAAGTTTTTTTTTTTTTAAATTTACACTACTGTTACACCAGATATGAGTGGTGACACTGGGCAAGTGGGCACAGTATACGCTGTGAGCCTGACACACACGGTGGCAGGCAGGCAACTGCAATTAGATTACACAAGCAGGCTGATGTTTCACAGTCAAAAAAGTTTTTTTTTTTTTAAATTTACACTACTGTTACACCAGATATGAGTGGTGACACTGGGCAAGTGGGCACAGTATACGCTGTGAGCCTAACACACACTCTGGCAGGCAGGCAACTGCAATTATATTACACAAGCAGACTGATGTTTCACAGTCAAAAAAGTTTTTTTTTTTAAATTTACACTACTGTTACACCAGATATGAGTGGTGGCACTGGGCAAGTGGGCACAGTATACGCTGTGAGCCTGGCACACACACTGGCAGGCAGGCAACTGCAATTAGATTACACAAGCAGACTGATGTTTCACAGTCAAAAAAGTTTTTTTTTTTTAAATTTACACTACTGTTACACCAGATATGAGTGGTGGCACTGGGCAAGTGGGCACCGTATACGCTGTGAGCCTGACACACACGCTGGAAGGCAGGCAACTGCAATTAGATTACACAGGAAAAAAAAAAAAGCAGCCCTAAAAAGGGCTTTTTGGGGTGCTGTCCTTACAGCAGAGATCAGATGAGTCCTTCAGGACTGTAGTGGACACTGAATACACTAGCCTAGCTATAGATTTCCCTACTAAATCAGCAGCAGCTACACTGTCCCTCCTCTCACTAAGAATGCAGCTTACGAATGAATCTAAAATGGATGCTGTCGAGGAGGTAGGAGGGTCTGGGTGGGAGGGTCTGGGAGGGAGGGTCTGCTGCTGATTGGCTGTAATGTGCCTGCTGACTGTGAGGTACAGGGTCAAAGTATTACTCAATGATGATGAATAGGGGGCGGATCGAACATCGCATATGTTCGCCCGCCGCGGCGAACGCGAACATGCTATGTTCGCCGGGAACTATTCGCCGGCGAACAATTTGCGACATCACTAGTTGTAATTATTATTGTCATTGCATGTTTAATAACATATATGTTGAAAAATCTGTTTATTTTATGAAATATGGTTTTAATTAATGTTTAATACAATAATTGAATAATTAATTCCTAACAATTGTTTAATATTATATATGGTTAGAGAGTTATATTCACCATATATGGCAGTGATCAATTTTTAAGATTGCATGATTAATTCATTAATTTCATAATTGTTCATCACCATGTATGATTTTAAAACTATTGCTTGAAAATGATTTGGAATTGAACACTCGTTAAAGGGACATGAAACCCAAAAACATTGTTTCACAATATAGCGCATATGAATTTAAACAACTTTCCAATATACTTCTATTATCTCATTTGTTTTGTTCTCCTGGTATCCTTTGTTGAAAAGGATACCTAGGTAGACTCAGGTGCTGGTAAATGGTGGCTGCACATTTATGCATTATCTATATATTATATAGGGTGATCATATTGCCGCTTTAAAAAGGGACACATATGAAAAATACATGTGTCAGGGTTCTTATACAAAACATTTCTTTAAACAGCCCTGACATATGTATTTTTTCTATGTGTCCCTTTTTAAAGCGGCATTATGGTCACCCTATCTTAGTGGCTCATCCAGTGCACTCAGCTAGCTCCCAGTAGTGCATTGCTGCTTCTTCAGCAAAGGTTACCAAAAGAAGAAAACAATTAGATAATAGAAGTAAATTTGAAAGTGATTTAAAATTGTATTGTCTATCTGATTCATGAAAGAAAAATGTCATGTCACTTTAAGAGGACAAAAGATTCATTATTTGTATCTTAGCCTCATTTTAATGTCATACATTACTAGACAATCACAAGAACATGTTTTAATGAAAGATAATTTTTCATACTTATGAGTGATGCACTTTTTTTATTGTCATTACATATACTATTTATTTAATGTATATAAAGAAGAAAGAATATGTTATAGAATACATAAAAAATAGAATATGTAGTAAATTATTTATTAGAACATAATTTTTGCACATTTATTTTAAGGAACATAATAGTTAAAATGATATCTGCACATACGCTTTTCACATTTTAATAAAAAAAATTGTAAAATATATCTAAAAAAAAAAGGGGGGGCGTGTCCGACCAGCGACTGAGATGGCTACCTTTTAAGTACAGTGGAACATTGGAGCCGATAAAACTGCTGTTTATCCCTCCTTAGAGCAGAGACTTTTACTACCATCCAAGTGATAAGTGAACAGCAACACTTGTAGAACGGATTTATATGTCTTTCGCATATCAATAAGAATTGGCAGACCTATTTAGAGGAGGTGCGCAGCAGAGGCCTAGCGGCGGCCTGGACTTTCTCTACCCCCACTATATTCTGAACTATCAGTATATCCAGCCATTTGTACTGCAGAATTTCTCAAAATTTGAAGCACCTGAAGAACATACCTTGTTTCTCATCTACCTACTACTTAAGACTACCTTATAGAACTTTCCTAGCTATTCATCATGGAAGATATCGTCCCTGTGATGCAATCCCTCTTTATTGAGCTTAAGGAGGCAATGATACGGGACTTTGACCGCTTAATAAGGTGAGCCAAATCTGACGAGATTTTGCTTCTTGACTGCCCGCAAGTACTTTCAGCTGTGCCGACATGTATGGAACTACCAGGTCAAGCTGTTCAGGAGTTACCTTGGAGCACCCGGACCTCGTGGGATACGGCCAATCCCGAGGTGCAGGTCATGGACCATTTCACTCCTATTTTTGTAAAGTCCCTTGATGTCTATAGCGACCCGCAAGATATCCTAACAGGGCAGTCTAGCTTAGTAAAACCGAGAGTGAGGAGACCTAGTTACCGGATTATGGATCAATACTCCCCTGCCTGGAAGGTTGCTGCGGAGGTGATCACCATTAGCTCCATAGGATTGGACATACCGCCCCCGTTGATAGAGCCCTATTTTGGAGAAGCTGGGTGGTTTGATGCGACTGTGGTGGCGATTGCTGGGTGCTCACCTGGAATAAAGATGTAGACAACTGATTTCCACAGCACCAAAAAATGATAGGAAAATTGTTGAACAAACTTAGCCTTTATTATTCCATTTCAGCACTTGGCACACAGCAGCAAAAAAAGCTTTTTGCTTTTTTTGCTGCTGTGTGCCAAGTGCTGAAATGGAATAATAAAGGCTAAGTTTGTTCAACAATTTTCCTATCATTTTTTGGTGCTGTGGAAATCAGTTGTCTACATATTACAGAGAGGTGTGTGCAGTGGCCCTCTACCACGAGCATCAGGTGTGTGCTGTCTGTCACTTGGGACCTGGAATGAAGAGATATGCCGCATCAGAATTACTTTGGGATACTCGCTTCCAAAAGATAGTGAGGTCAGATCCACCAGATTTCCTAGTACCCTTTGATGCTTCTTTGAGGCAGGGAGGCTGGAGCACCGAGAACGTGAAGATTGTCTTGCGGGACTCAAGGATTTCATATAGTGCTCCCCTACAGCAAGAGTTTTTCAGCACTGGTATAGGGTAGGTTACTATACTATGCCCCACTTTGAAGAGACCGCATCACTCAGTTAGTGTGGCAATGCTCAGAATTTCTTGTCAATTCCATTTAATGACTGGAAATATCTATACGGACATTATGATCTAAAATCCTAGATTCCCTGATGCTTACAAGACCAGTTGCCTGATTTCGAATTTACTCCCACCTACAGTTTAATTTTCTAGTAATGGGTTGTGAATTTTGTATTATAGGTTTATCATAAGTATGCAGCCCTATTCACTAACTTTTTTTTTCTTTTCTGTCATTTGTAGGCCTCTATTAAAATGTGTATATGTAATGTATTACCACGTTTATATTCTAAGCATACATATGTTTAGGGGCGAGGTAACATTTTTTTTTTTTACTTATTTTTTTTAAATTCAGGCAAATAACAGCATAGATCCTGCTTAATATTGTTAAAGCTCTTATTCTATCCTTTATATTTCTATAGGAGTCTATTTCCCCATACTTGTAATTGGGTACCTATGTACGTTTAAGCTTAAGCCTGTGCCTTTACTACAGAACTGTGTAGTACTTTGATAGAATTTGATATTTGTACCCTTCTCTAAACACTCTCAGTGTAACTTTGACCGTCTGAGAAGATAATGTAGGCCTCTGGATAGACAGTAGGTTTTTGTAGATCTTTAGTACAGCCTTCTTGAATCTCTCATGCCTACTAGCTTTGTCCATTAGTTGGGAGTGGAACCTTGGCTTTATAGGTGTGTGCGGTATTTTCTTTTAGGCTATATGTATACTTGAATAGGAAATTGATTTTTGAGATAGTCCAGTGTAAAGATATACTATAGAGTAGCCTTAGCAAATTGTGTATCATTTCCTCCCTTTAACTAGGATTTTTTTTTTTTTTTTATATTACTAAGATTGACTGATGAATGCAAATTCTTAATTCAAGCTTGAGTAGCATATTTGAGGTGCATGTTTTTTCTTTATTGTGTATTATGCTAGTTCACCTAGAATAAGTTGTAACTAATTATATCTATAGTTGTTATATACTGAAGGTCCATAAGTGGCCTTATATAGTAACAATTCTCCTAATATGTTATATTCTCAAGGTTTGAGGTCCAAAAGTGGCCTCGTCTGCTCCTAGGAGGTTGGAAAAAGTGAGGGTTTGAGATGGATAACTTTGCTTTCTTTTTACTAAAGGTATTACTTGGACAATAGGCCATATTATTGTTTTTATTATTCCTATGTATTAGCTCCATTTGCTATTTTGTATGTCACTTTATGGTCATGAAGTGTAATGACTGAGTATTTTTTGTTGTTGTTTATTTCTTTCTGTTTTAATGATACCTTGTGTGTTTATATTTCTTTTACCCTCAATAAAAATAAAAAAAAATAAAAAAAAAAATATATATATCTAATATATATATATATATATATATATATATACAAATTTCAAAAACAGGAGCGCACTCGCCGGGTCTTAAGCAAATAACATTTATTTAATCAGTGACGTTTCGGGGTGGCTAGCCCCGTCCTCAGACCATTACAATATCCCAAATAATAGCAAAACTTTTATACATTACCCTCCACCATCACCACGTACTATCGGAAGTGCCACCGGCGTCCTGCAGGGCTCAGTGCGCAGGTCCGCCGGTTGCCATAACAACCCGGATATACCTTTCTGCAATACAAATATAATATTTTGTGAGACACAACAGATTTCTACAGTTTATATTTACAAAGATAAAAAGCTCAGATAGTATAAATATTCAGTTCCCTCTCTGAGGCTACACAATATTGGATTTACTATTTTGGATATATGCCACCATGTAAACATGTACCCGGTTGTCAAGGTAACCGTTGTAATGGCATGTAATCCTTAAAGGCTACAAATTATCAATCTTTGAAATAGTGATATTAGTAACATAGTGGAGTCCTATATATATTATATACATTATATACATTATAAGCGAAGCAATCTGTGACAGGTCCCTATCAAACTCCCCAACCATTGAAATTACCTTAAACAATAAGTTATTAATATGGTATTAAGTTGGCGTTAAAGAAAGTACTGTGTCACCAGAGCTATTAGCTTTTAGCTTATCAAACCATGGTTTATTCAAACCAAGGTATTTTTACAAAAAACAATGCCAATCCAATTGTGTGTTTAACCCCTTGGGGGACAAAGTCCCCAAGTTGTAAATCCACCTGGATTCCTTTTGCAATAATAAGTTAGCTCTATCCCCACCTCTGTTTAATTTGGGCACGTGATCAATGATCACATATCTCAAATCACAAACCGTGTGGCCACTCATCGCAAAATGCCTGGCTACAGGCTGTTCAGATTCTTTCTCTCTGATTGCCAATCTAATGGCCGAGCGATGGTTGGCCATACGTATGCGGAGGGTATCAACCGTCTTACCCACATAATATAAACCACATGGGCAATGTAAGAGGTAGATAATATATTCTGTGGTACACGTTACTCTGTACTTAATTGTGTACTTTTTATTAGTGTGGGGATGTGTAAATGTCTTGGTATTGCTCATGCCATTGCATGTGGTGCAGCCAAGGCATCTATAACACCCCACTTTAGATGATTGAAGCCAAGTGATCTTTTTATAGCTGTCCACTTGAACCACTTTCACCAAGGAATCCCTGAGTGATCTTGCTCGTCTGTAGGTCACCCTTGGTGGTTCCATGTTTGTAAATGGCAAGGTTGGATCACTCGTCACTATATCCCATCGGTCTCTCACGACTCCAGGTATTCCCTTTTTGTCCGCAGTGTATGTTGTTACATATGTCAGACAGTTCTTTGTCTCTATGGGTTTGCTTGTACTTAAAGCATCTTCTTGCTTCATATCCAAGAATTTTTTGAGATGTTGATCAATGTGGGTTTGTTGGTACCCTCTTTGTAGAAATCTCGCTTGCATCTCTAATAATTGTTCTTTGGCCTTATTAGGATCACTATTGTTGCGGACTACCCTTTTAAATTGTGATACCGGTAGTGCTCGCTTGAGGCCCGCTGGATGGCAGCTTGAAGCTTGCAATAACGAGTTTCTATCCGTTGTTTTTCGGAAGAGGGTCGTACCCAACTCATCCCCCTGGGCTGAAATGCGAAGATCTAGGAAATCCACTGAGGTTTGACTATGCTCCATTTTAAACTGGAGATTTGGTAAAACCTGGTTCAGTTGTTGGAACCAATCCAAAAGTTCCTCTTCTGTACCTTCCCAGATTAGAAAACAAGTGGATGCATCACTACATAATGCCTTAACAGGCGGACAGATTGATGATAAACTGCTGACCTACCTTACAGTACAATTCCCTAGAACACCAGTGTTCTACACACTGCCTAAAGTGCATAAACATGCCACTCGACCACCTGGGAGACCAATAGTGTCAGCAATTGGATCCCTACTACAGCCAATTGCAGTATATTTAGACTCTATACTGCAACCCATTGTCCACAATATGCCATCATTCCTATTGGACTCCATCTCCTTAATTAAGGAATTAAAGAACATCAGAGGATTAAAGGGAACTGAGTATCTAGTCACACTTGATGTGGTGAGCCTCTATACAGTGATTCCACACCAACAAGGTATAGAGGCTATACGTAATCATCTCTATAGATATCCCTATGTAGGTCCTGATATGGATTGGCTATTGGAACTCTTGGAATTCTGCCTTAAAATGAACTACTTTCGCTTCGAGAACAGGTATTTCTTGCAACTGCTTGGGACGGCGATGGGGTCAAGTATGGCCCCATCATACGCCAACCTGTATATGGCTGAGTTCGAACAACATCAAACAGAATTATTCAATGATACTAGGATACGATTTTTTCGTCGCTACATTGATGATCTGTTTCTAATCTGGGAAGGTACAGAAGAGGAACTTTTGGATTGGTTCCAACAACTGAACCAGGTTTTACCAAATCTCCAGTTTAAAATGGAGCATAGTCAAACCTCAGTGGATTTCCTAGATCTTCGCATTTCAGCCCAGGGGGATGAGTTGGGTACGACCCTCTTCCGAAAAACAACGGATAGAAACTCGTTATTGCAAGCTTCAAGCTGCCATCCAGCGGGCCTCAAGCGAGCACTACCGGTATCACAATTTAAAAGGGTAGTCCGCAACAATAGTGATCCTAATAAGGCCAAAGAAAAATTATTAGAGATGCAAGCGAGATTTCTACAAAGAGGGTACCAACAAACCCACATTGATCAACATCTCAAAAAATTCTGGGATATGAAGCAAGAAGATGCTTTAAGCACAAGCAAACCCATAGAGACAAAGAACTGTCTGACATATGTAACAACATACACTGCGGACAAAAAGGGAATACCTGGAGTCGTGAGAGACCGATGGGATATAGTGACGAGTGATCCAACCTTGCCATTTACAAACATGGAACCACCAAGGGTGACCTACAGACGAGCAAGATCACTAAGGGATTCCTTGGTGAAAGTGGATCCAGTGGACAGCTATAAAAAGATCACTTGGCTTCAATCATCTAAAGTGGGGTGTTATAGATGCCTTGGCTGCACCACATGCAATGGCATGAGCAATACCAAGACATTTACACATCCCCACACTAATAAAAAGTACACAATTAAGTACAGAGTAACGTGTACCACAGAATATATTATCTACCTCTTACATTGCCCATGTGGTTTATATTATGTGGGTAAGACGGTTGATACCCTCCGCATACGTATGGCCAACCATCGCTCGGCCATTAGATTGGCAATCAGAGAGAAAGAATCTGAACAGCCTGTAGCCAGGCATTTTGGGATGAGTGGCCACACGGTTTGTGATTTGAGATATGTGATCATTGATCACGTGCCCAAATTAAACAGAGGTGGGGATAGAGCTAACTTATTATTGCAAAAGGAATCCAGGTGGATTTACAACTTGGGGACTTTGTCCCCCAAGGGGTTAAACACACAATTGGATTGGCATTGTTTTTTGTAAAAATACCTTGGTTTGAATAAACCATGGTTTGATAAGCTTTAAGCTAATAGCTCTGGTGACACAGTACTTTCTTTAACGCCAACTTAATACCATATTAATAACTTATTGTTTAAGGTAATTTCAATGGTTGGGGAGTTTGATAGGGACCTGTCACAGATTGCTTCGCTTATAATGTATATAATGTATATAATATATATAGGACTCCACTATGTTACTAATATCACTATTTCAAAGATTGATAATTTGTAGCCTTTAAGGATTACATGCCATTACAACGGTTACCTTGACAACCGGGTACATGTTTACATGGTGGCATATATCCAAAATAGTAAATCCAATATTGTGTAGCCTCAGAGAGGGAACTGAATATTTATACTATCTGAGCTTTTTATCTTTGTAAATATAAACTGTAGAAATCTGTTGTGTCTCACAAAATATTATAATTGTATTGCAGAAAGGTATATCCGGGTTGTTATGGCAACCGGCGGACCTGCGCACTGAGCCCTGCAGGACGCCGGTGGCACTTCCGGTAGTACGTGGTGATGGTGGAGGGTAATGTATAAAAGTTTTGCTATTATTTGGGATATTGTAATGGTCTGAGGACGGGGCTAGCCACCCCGAAACGTCACTGATTAAATAAATGTTATTTGCTTAAGACCCGGCGAGTGCGCTCCTGTTTTTGAAATTTGCATGTTATTGAATTAAATGCACCCCGGGCAACAACGCTTAAATGTGTGTGCAGTGCCCTATGGACATTGTATATATATATATATATATATATATATATATATATATATATATATATATATATATAAAAAACTAATCTAAAAATTGCCCTGAAAACGGCATTGCCCTAAAGTAATTTCAGCTCTTTTGCCATTAAAAAAGAAACCTATTTTTAAGAAAAACTAGCCTAAAAAACAGATTGCCCTGAAAAGGTTGGGCATTGCCCTTAGAATGGCCTAAAGTTAAGGTATCATGTATACCCAATAAAAAAGGCACATGCTGAAAAAAACAAATCAGCCAATAGAAATGAAAGGGCATCCCTATTTAAGGAAGAACCTTACATTCAAGTTTCAGTGTGCGGTGGTGACCGCTTGAAGAGGACGTCTGCCAGAAGATAAGAAGATAAAAAGAAAAGAATCATCGGATGGAAGATGGAAGAAGAGGACCACCACCATGAAGAAAGAAGAGGAGCACGGCTGATCATGAAGGACCTGGAGTCAAGATGGGTGAGTAGAAACTTTGGGGTT
Source organism: Bombina bombina (assembly GCF_027579735.1). Lineage (NCBI taxonomy): Eukaryota > Metazoa > Chordata > Amphibia > Anura > Bombinatoridae > Bombina > Bombina bombina. The sequence continues at coordinate 542,073,749 of NC_069502.1, read as the reverse complement.
TAGAGTTAGGATTTTTTTGGCGGTCATTTATTTTTTAGAATAGAGTTTTTTCATTTATTTTTTTAGCTAAAAGGAGGGATTATTAGGGCAATCTTTTTATAGCATAGGGGTTTTTTTAGGTTAGGTTTTTTGGGGGTTATGATTTTTTTAATGACTAACGCCTAGATTTAGAGTTCTGCGGCCAAAGGGGTGCGTTAGCTATGCTGGCTTTTTTCTGGCTGCAACTTTTAAATACCGCTGGTATTTAGAGTTCACAGAATGGCTGCGTTAGGCTCCAAAAAAGGAGCGTATAGCATATTTACCACAACTTCAACTCTCGATACCAGCGGTGCTTACGGACGCGGCCAGCTTCAAAAACGTGCTCGTGCACGATCCCCCCATAGAAAACAATGGGGCTGTTTGAGCTGAAAAAAAACCTAACACCTGCAAAAAAGCCGCGTACAGCTCCTAACGCAGCCCCATTGTTTTCTATGTGGAAACACTTCCTACGTCTGCACCTAACACTCTAACATGTACCCCGAGTCTAAACACCCCTAACCTTACACTTATTAACCCCTAATCTGCCGCCCCCGCTATCGCTGACCCCTGCATATTATTTTTAACCCCTAATCTGCCGCTCCGTACACCCCCGCCACCTACATTATCCCTATGTACCCTTAACATCGCCGACCCCTATATTATATTTATTAACCCCTAATCTGCCGCCCCCAACGTCGCCTCCACCTAACTGCACTTATTAACCCCTAATCTGCCAACCGGACCTGATCGCTACTATAATAAATGTATTAACCCCTAATCCGCCTCACTCCCGCCTCAATAACCCTATAATAAATAGTATTAACCCCTAATAGGCCCTCCCTAACATTGCCGACACCTAACTTCAAGTATTAACCCCTAATCTGCCGACAGGAGCTCACTGCTACTCTAATAAATTTATTAACCCCTAAAGCTAAGTCTAACTTTAACCCTAACACCCCCCCTAAATTAAATATAATTTAAATCTAACGAAATAAATTAACTCTTATTAAATAAATTATTCCTATTTAAAGCTAAATACTTACCTGTAAAATAAACCCTAATATAGCTACAATATAAATTATAATTATATTATAGCTATTTTAGGATTTATATTTATTTTACAGGTAACTTTGTATTTATTTTAACCAGGTACAATAGCTATTAAATAGTTAAGAACTATTTAATAGCTAAAATAGTTAAAATAATTACAAAATTACCTGTAAAATAAATCCTAACCTAAGTTACAATTAAACCTAACACTACACTATCAATAAATAAATTAAATAAAATACCTACAATTACCTACAATTAAACCTAACACTACACTATCAATACATTAATTAAATACAATACCTACAAATAACTACAATTAAATAAACTAACTAAAGTACAAAAAATAAAAAAGAAGTAAGTTACAAAAAATAAAAAAATATTTACAAACATTAGAAAAATATTACAACAATTTTAAACTAATTACACCTACTCTAAGCCCCCTAATGAAATTACAAAGCCCCCCAAAATAAAAAAATGCCCTACCCTATTCTAAATTACAAAAGTTCAAAGCTCTTTTACCTTACCAGCCCTGAACAGGGCCCTTTGCGGGGCATGCCCCAAGAAATTCAGCTCTTTTGCCTGAAAAAAACCCCACATACAATACCCCCCCCAACATTACAACCCACCACCCACATATCCCTAATCTAACCCAAACCCCCCCTTAAATAAACCTAACACTAAGCCCCTGAAGATCTTCCTACCTCATCTTCACCTCACCGGGTATCACCGATCGGTCCTGGCTCCAAAATCTTCATCCAACCCAAGCGGGGGCTGGCGATCCATAATCCTGTGGCTGAAGAGGTCCAGAAGAGGCTCCAAAGTCTTCATCCTATCCGGGAAGAAGAGGCGATCCAGACCGGCAACCATCTTGATCCAAGCGGCATCTTCTATCTTCATCCGATGAGGAACGGCTCCATCGTGAAGACCTCCAGTGCGGATCAATCTTCTTCCGACGACGTCCAACTGAAGAATGACGGTTCCTTTAAGGGACGTCATCCAAGATGGCATCCCTCGAATTCCGATTGGCTGATAGGATTCTATCAGCCAATCGGAATTAAGGTAGGAAAATTCTGATTGGCTGATGGAATCAGCCAATCAGAATCAAGTTCAATCCGATTGGCTGATCCGATCAGCCAATCAGATTGAGCTCGCTATTCTATTGGCTGTTCCGATCAGCCAATAGAATGCGATGAAGATAAAAGATGCCGCTTGGATCAAGATGGTTGCCGGTCTGGATCACCTCTTCTTCCCGGATAGGATGAAGACTTTGGAGCCTCTTCTGGACCTCTTGAGCTGCAGGATTATGGATCGCCAGCCCCCGCTTGGGTTGGATGAAGATTTTGGAGCCAGGACCGATCGGTGATACCCGGTGAGGTGAAGATAAGGTAGGAAGATCTTCAGGGGCTTAGTGTTAGGTTTATTTAAGGGGGGTTTGGGTTAGATTAGGGGTATGTGGGTGGTGGGTTGTAATGTTGGGGGGGGTATTGTATGTGTTTTTTTACAGGCAAAAGAGCTGAATTTCTTGGGGCATGCCCCGCAAAGGGCCCTGTTCAGGGCTGGTAAGGTAAAAGAGCTTTGAACTTTTGTAATTTAGAATAGGGTAGGGCATTTTTTTATTTTGGGGGGCTTTGTAATTTCATTAGGGAGCTTAGAGTAGGTGTAATTAGTTTAAAATTGTTGTAATATTTTTCTAATGTTTGTAAATATTTTTTTATTTTTTGTAACTTACTTCTTTTTTATTTTTTGTACTTTAGTTAGTTTATTTAATTGTAGTTATTTGTAGGTATTGTATTTAATTAATGTATTGATAGTGTAGTGTTAGGTTTAATTGTAGGTAATTGTAGGTATTTTATTTTATTTATTTATTGATAGTGTAGTGTTAGGTTTAATTGTAATTTAGGTTAGGATTTATTTTACAGGTAATTTTGTAATTATTTTAACTATTTTAGCTATTAAATAGTTCTTAACTATTTAATAGCTATTGTACCTGGTAAAAATAAATACAAAGTTACCTGTAAAATAAATATAAATCCTAAAATAGCTATAATATAATTATAATTTATATTGTAGCTATATTAGGATTTATTTTACAGGTAAGTATTTAGCTTTAAATAGGAATAATTTATTTAATAAGAGTTAATTTATTTCGTTATTATATTTAACTTAGGGGGGTGTTAGGGTTAGGGTTAGACTTAGCTTTAGGGGTTAATCCATTTATTACAGTAGCGGCGAGATTCGGTCGGCAGATTGGGGGTTAATAATTGAAGTTAGGTGTCGGCGATGTTAGGGAGGGCAGATTAGGGGTTAATACTATTTATTATAGGGTTATTGAGGCGGGAGTGAGGCGGATTAGGGGTTAATAATTTTATTATAGTAGCGGTGCGGTCCGCTCGGCAGAGCGGATTAGGGGTTAATAAGTGTAGGCAGATGGAGGCGACGTTGAGGGGGGCAGATTAGGGGTTAATAAATATAATATAGGGGTCGGCGGTGTTAGGGGCAGCAGATTAGGGGTACATAAGGATAACGTAGGTAGCGGCGCTTTGCGGTCGGCAGATTAGGGGTTAATTATTGTAGGTAGCTGGCGGCGACGTTGTGGGGGGCAGGTTAGGGGTTAATAAATATAATATAGGGGTCGGCGGTGTTAGGGGCAGCAGATTAGGGGTACATAAGTATAACGTAGGTGGCGGTCGGCAGATTAGGGGTTAAAAAAATTTAATAGAGTGGCGGCGATGTGGGGAGACCTCGGTTTAGGGGTACATAGGTAGTTTATGGGTGTTAGTGTACTTTAGAGCACAGTAGTTAAGAGCTTTATGAACCGGCGTTAGCCCAGAAAGCTCTTAACTACTGACTTTTTTCTGCGGCTGGAGTTTTGTCGTTAGATTTCTAACGCTCACTTCAGCCAAGACTCTAAATACTGGTGTTAGAAAGATCCCATTGAAAAGATAGGATACGCAATTGACATAAGGGGATCTGCGGTATGGAAAAGTTGCGGCTGAAAAGTGAGCGTTAGACCCTTTAATGACTGACTCCAAATACCAGAGGGCGGTAAAAACCAGCGTTAGGAGCCTCTAACGCTGGTTTTGACGGCTACCGCCCAACTCTAAATCTAGGCCTAAATGATTTATTGCAATAAAAAAAATACAGTAAAGGGACACTGTACCCAAAATTTTTCTTTCGTGATTCAGATTGAGCATGAAATTTTAAGCAACTTTCTAATTTATTCCGATTATCAAAATTTCTTCATTCTCTTGGTATCTTTATTTGAAATGCAAGAATGTAAGTTTAGATACCCATTTTTGGTGAACAACCTGGGTTGTCCTTGCTGATTGGTGGATAAATTCATCCACCAATAAAAAAGTACTGTCCAGAGTACTGAAACCAAAAAAAAAGCTTAGATGCCTTCTTTTTCAAATAATGATAGCAAGAGAACGAAGAAAAAATGATAATAGGAGTAAATTAGAAAGTTGCTTAAAATTGCATGCTCTTTCTGAATTACAAAAGAAAAAATTTGGGTTCAGTGTTCCTTAATAAAGTTTATTGTTAAATTGCAGTAAAAATCTAAACAAAATCACATTTTATGGGAAAAAAATAAATTTGTATTGAAATTGCACAGAAAAAAAAAACCCTTTAATGTGACACACAGCAGAAATTGTAATTAAATTATACTGAAGTGCAAAAATCAATGTGTATTGTTTTCTTTCTTTATTTTGTGTTAATATTTTTATTGTATAATTCTAAGTGAAAAGCATACAATATGAGAAAAAATGTTATGTTATACAGAAAAATAAAGAAGGTTCTCATCAAATAGACAGGATTGTTGACATTCCGCGTGATAGACAATAATGTTTTTTAGAATGTGAAGGGTGGGAGTGTGTTTATATTCTGAGCATGCCATGCAACTTATGCTGTTTAGGAAGTGATAGATTCGACCCTCAGATATTCTTCCCACATAAAGCATATGATAACTATCTAATCGCTTGGTCTGTGTGTAGTGATATTTTTCTAGTTTTAGTGATTGAGTAACTATTCCTCGCCATGTTGAGATTGGTGGGAGATCTGTTTTTTTCCAGTTCGAGGGTATTAGTCTTTTTGCCGAGTTAATCATGATCGTCAACAGTGCTAATCTTCATTTGCAAGTGATTTTGGGAAAAAGATTAAGCAGAAGTGTCCAGAAAGTAAATGGTAGGGAGATATTAAGTACTATGTCAATCTCCTTTTTGATTGATTCCCAATAGACCTTAGCAACAGGACATAACGACCAGATATGTGTGGCGGTTCCAGCATCAGGGCAGCCCCTCCAGCACTGTGCTCATGTAGAAGGGAATAATTGGTGTAGACGTGCAGAGGTATTATACCACCTGCACATTAATTTTAGGTTCATTTCCATGATGGAGATAGAGGATGTAGACCTATTCATGTTCAACATTATTTTTGACCATGTTTGTTTAGGGAGTGAGTCGTTGGTCTCTCCCTCCCATCTAGTGACATATGAAGGTAGTGTTTTTGAGTAGGATAATAAGATTTGCTTATATATCAGAGGCAATATGCCTTTGCTAGGCAAAGGATTAAAACATATGGCTTCAAAAGGTGTGAGGGAGCGGTTCAATATCGGTGTGTCGAGAGAAAGTGGGCCAGCTGCTGGTATATTAGCCAACCTTGAAACAGTTGGTCATGTTGCGTAGAAATTTCAGCATGTGGTTTAATTTTCCATTTGTGAAGAAATAGTAGGCTGGGATGGAGGCGTGAATGCTCGGGATAGTTGGTTCATGTAGCAGAGTCAGAGGTGAATATGTATTTGAGATATGAGTGTGTGATTTAATAGTTTTGACCCATTTTTTATATGTTTCCTGGGTTGCTGTAGAGGCATTTTTTGTGAAGAACTCTTTGTGCGGGGGGGATCCAGCATTGCCCCCCTAAGTTCCCATTGTTTGCAAGATGGTGTTCCAAAAGGACCCATTCTTTGTTATTGGCGTTTTTACACCAATCAACAATTCTTGTCAGAAACACTGCTATTCTGTAATAATGTAGGTGTGGTACTCCCGTGCCTCCTAGGTCTTTAGCTTGGTATAGGGTAGCGGTGGCTATATGCGGGCATTTGTATGACCAAATGAAAGAGTTCAGTGTTTTCTGCAATTGAAAAAGTATATGGTCCTGGAGACGGATGGGCAAGGTTTCGAAAAGGTAGAGTATTTTGAGCTATATCATAATTTTGACTGCATTAAGTCTCCCTAGCCAGGATAGATATTTATTGTTCCAGGATCCTAGTAATACATCTATACTGGTTTTTAGAGTCTTGTAGTTAAGGGCTATAATATCTTGTATGTTTGGAGATATGTGGATGCCTAGGTACTTAATTTCCCTAGGCTGAATTCTAAAGTGAGATTGTTGCTGAACAGAGTCTACAGTAGCTCCCGTTAGACCAATACTCAGGAGTTCAGACTTGGAGATGTTAATTCTGAAATTGGAATATATGCCATATGTGTTTAAGGTGGCGAATAGGGCTGGAACCGAGGTTTCGGGTTTTGTGAGAGTTAGGAATGAAGCATCTGCATAGAGTGTTATTTTATATTCCAATGGGCCTACTCGTATTCCAATTATATTAAGATTAGTTCTAATATGTGAGGCCAGAACCTCTATAGCTAGCACGAAGAATAGGGGCGATAAGGGGCAGCCCTGTCTAGTTCTGTTCAAGATATGGAATGGACGTGAGAGCAATTTAGTCGAATTGTCGCTTGGGGTATTTTATACAGTGTGAAGATTTTCCCTATTAATTCTCTGTCAAAGCCAAATTTAGGCATAGTATGCTGTAAGAAAAGCCAGTCAAGCCTATTGAAGGCTTTTTCTGCATCCATAGATATGAATGCAGAAGGTATATGGTGTTGCTGTGTGTGTTCCATGAGGGCAAGAATTTTGGTGGTGTTACCTCAAGTTTTTTATTTTTTTATTTGGCAAAAGAGCTGTTAGACTTTAGGACAAACCCAACCTAGTGCATTTAATATAAGAAATATAAAGAAAAAAAAAAGAAATATAAATGAAAGGTTACAAAATTACAGAATTAAAAAAAATAGGGTAACCACACAGACTATAGATGGCAGAGAGGAATAAGAGACACACGCATTTCAAGTAATGAATCTCTGTAACCAACTTTATATATTTTGAAGTTGGGCAAACAAAGATAATGAACGGTGGGAATCCAAGTTAAAATGCATTACATTCCCTTGTAGAGGTCCAGGTCCCACCTTAAATGTATCCCCATTGGTTATTTGGTGTCCAATTTGAAAATACATTGTATTTCTCTGTCTAGAAGATGTCTGTATCTAACACCTCCTCTTTTATTGGCTGGTATGAAAGCTATAGCCTGAAAAAGTAGGGCCTTTTTTTTTCTTTATGATAAAAAAAAAGTGTTTAGCGAATGCAGTTTTGGGAGGGTTTTTCTCTATGGAACACAGGTGTTCACGTATTCTGTCCATCAAGTTCCTGCTATTGGAACCTGTGTATTGCTTGCCACAAATACTACAAGTTATGAGGTAAATGACATATTTTGAACAACAATCAAAGCTATATTTTATATGGTGGACATAGTTTGTGGATGTTGAGTTTACCTCCATTCCCGTGATGCAATGTGCGCAGACATAACAGTGCCTCCCACATCTAAAAACTTTTTTTATTTAACCAGTTTTCTCTGCATTGAGTTCCTGGATTGTGTACATACTTTATAACTCGATTGCCTATAGTGGGGGCTCTTCTAGAGACATATTCAATGCCATTCTGTAAAATCGATTTGCACTGTGGGTCTAGTAATAGAATGCCTAGATTATTTTTAATGTTGTTTCGTATGGTACCAAATTGATTGCTGTACTGTGTTATAAAGTTGATTGATTTCTGTTTATTACTATTATTGGTTGGTATCTGATTTTTGTAATTATTTGTAATTTTTGTACATATTCGCTTTATTGTTTTTTAACTTTATACCAATCCCTTTCTAGTTTGTTTTTTTTTGCAGTGTCTGCTGCTTTGCATATCCAACAGAATACAAAGAATTACCTGCAGTGTAATTTTACACTCCATTTTAATTTTATGTTTAGATACACGCTCCAAAATCTGGTTTGATGCAAATACAGCAATTTACAGTCCAATACATCATGATTGGGGGCGGATTTGTATAGGTATGTAAACCTGTGCACACCTGTGTCTGGCAAATCTTTGAGAAAGTGCAGTACATGCATGAAACACGTCAGATGCCATAAGCATCTTGCTGACCGATAACCGCCATGTGAGTTTTCTGTTTTTTTTACTACTTAATAATAAATTATAAACTTTTAAATTATGTCTGACCAAAAGGCTGTGCATGGTATGTTCATTGTTAACGCTGATGCGTCCAACTTGAATTGCTTTACCTTACCTGTTTTCTTGTCTGACTCACACCGTCCAATACCACTACGGAAGAGGCCTTGAAGTTTGGAGGAGGTGGGTTTTGGTGTGTAAGGACAAGACGCCTACTCCGCAAAATCAAGGTACTGTCCTTGTTATTTATTCCCCTGCCTGGTGTACCAGATGCCGATCGATGCACATCTTTTCAATACAGTTTATATCGTCCTATGGTACACTAGCAGGTGGTTTCTGTGTGTATTTGAAATGGGACTGAGTTTAGTTTGCTGAACTGTGTTAACAAGAGCATTGTGGGTTTACACAAAGTGCACTGTCTTTTTATACAGCTGACCCTCCAAAACATAGCTCTGTACATTTCACACAGCATGAAAGACTAAATTGCAGCCATAATTTCTACGAACAGATTAAAAATGGAATAAAGAAGAAGAAAGCTAAATTAAAGCTATTCTTATGTCACTGTTTTACCTGTTGTGAGACACAATTTAACACGTTAATTATATATGTTGTAATATACAAAAGTACACAACAAATACCATGGCACACTCTAAAGCCTTAGAGGACATCTTTAATAGGAAACTAACTTATAGGGAGTGGGAAAGTGAACTGACACCAAACCAAACACAGACATATCTCTGGCAATTATTTTTGAGTATAGAAAATTTGAGGACCAAGGAACTCAAACTTTGGTATGAGATAATATATTTGGACAAATACATAAAATCTGCTATTATCCCAAGGGGACTGAGGATGAAAAAATTCCCAAATGTAGACAAAGGCATCTATTTATCAAGCCGTCAAGCGCAAATACGCTGGAATTCTGCAGCGTATTTGTGGTAAGCCTGATTCGCCTTAGTTATCAAACCCTACAAACCGGTAAAAGTAGAATTTGGTGACGTAACATACGATCCACCGGACTCAGTCTGACACAGATCGATGATTACGTCACTACAGATGTTCCGAGCGCAAGTTCAGCACAATCTGACTACTTTTGGAAGTTATCAAATATCTACCAGGTACGCTCAGCACTATTCCGGCCCAGCCGCCTGATTGGATCAGCCAATAGGATTGAACTTTAATTCCGATTGAATTCTATCAACCAATTGGAATTCAAGGAACGCCATCTTGGATGACGTCATTTAAAGGAACATTCATTCATCAAAAGAAGAGGATGCCTTGAAGATGGAGCCGCTTCACGCCGGATGGATGAAGATAGAAGATGCCGCCTGGATGAAGACTTCTGCCCGTCTGGAGGACCACTTCTGCTGGCTTCGTGGAGGACTTCGGCTTGGTTGGGGACTTCTCAAGTTAGGGTGATCTTCAAGGGGTTAGTGTTAGGTTTTTTAAGGGGGGATTGGGTGGGTTTTAGAGTAGGGTTGGTTGTGTGGGTGGTGGGTTTTAATGTTGGGGGGGTTGTAATTTTTTTTTTTACAGGTAAAAGAGCTGATTACTTTGGGGCAATGCCCCGCAAAAGGCCCTTTTAAGGGCTATTTGTAATTTAGTATAGGTTAGGGCTTTTTTATTTGGGGGGGGGGGGCTTTTCTATTTTGTTAGGGGGATTAGATTAGGTGTAATTAGTTTAAAAATCTTGTAATTATTTTAGTATTTTCTGTAATTTAGTGTTTGTTTGTTTTTGTACTTTAGATCATTTTTTTAATTGTATTTAATTGTATTTAGTTTAGGTAATTCATTTAATTATAGTGTAGTGTTAGGTGTAATTGTAACTTAGTTTAGGTTTTATTTTACAGGTAAATTTGCTTTATTTTAACTAGGAAGTTATTAAATAGTTAATAACTATTTAATAACTATTGTACCTAGTTAAAATAAATACAAAGTTGCCTTTAAAATAAAAATAAACCCTAAGCTAGCTACAATGTAACTATTGTAGCTATCTTAGGGTTTATTTTATAGGTATTTAGTTTTAAATAGGAATCATGTAGTTAATGATAGGAATATTTATTTAGATTTATTTTAATTATATTTAAGTTAGGGGGTGTTAGGGTTAAGGTTAGACTTAGGTTTAGTGGTTAATAAATTTAATATAGTGTCGGCGAAGTTGAGGGTGGAAGATTAGGGGTTAATAAATGTAGGTAGGTGGCGGCGGTGAAGGGGGCAGATTAGGGGTTAATAAATATAATGTAGGTGGCGGCGGTGTAGGGGGTGGCAGATTAGGGGTTAATAAGTATAATGTAGGTGGCGGTGGGCTCCGGGAGCGGCGGTTTAGGGGTTAATAATTGTATTTAGTTGCGGCGGGGTTCGGGAACAGTGGTTTAGGGGTTAATAATTGTATTTATTTTTGGCAGGGTCTGGGAGCAGTGGTTTAGGGGTTAAACACTTTACTTAGTTGCGGCGGGGTCTGGGAGTGGCGGTTTAAGGGTTAATACATTTATTAGAGTTGCGGCGGGGTCCGGGAGTGGCGGTATATGGGGTAAACAGTATAGTATAGTGGCAGTGTTTAGTGACAGGGTACCAAGAAAGCTGTAAAAAAGCCGAAGAGCAGCGAGATCGATGACTGTTAGCTAACAACAGTCCGCTGCTCATCGCACCATACTTGGTGCGCAGCTTTTTTTGATAATTATGGAGAACGTATTCAGTTCCACGGCAGCGATGTTAGGCGATCTTAGGTGAGCGTATTGGTGCCGGCGAATGCAAGAAAGTCGACGCTTTGATAAATAGATGCCAAAGAGTAGGACAAAGAATTCATGAAGGAGTGGAATGAAACACTCAGTGAATGTTCTCTAAAACTAATTAACCAAACTATTGGTAAATAAGAAAAACAAAAGGGTGAGAGTGCTAACTGATATTAAAGATCTACATCAGAAAATGACACATGAAAAATACAATGTTTGATGAAGAATTTGCGAAACATTTTTTATGAACTGGAGCAGAACTTAACAACATGGAAGGATAACAAAATGCTCAGAGATGAACAATATTATCTGCTAGATGTAGTATATAACTGGAACACTTCCACCTTTACAAGAAATTACCAAGTAGTAGTATAAACAAAACCCACATTATTAAAGCACATGGGAAAACAAACATAAGGGAAAGTGGAATAAACAGAACCATCAGTCCAGAGAAAAAAAAATTAAGTTTCTCAGATTCAAATGGAGACATACACATTGATTTTAAAGATGCCCAGGTAGAACAAATTCTAGAAAGTCTAGCCAGTGAATCAGAGATAATGTAGATATTAGTGTGCACAAAACTATTAATAAATATCTTAAAACTAAAAGTACATTTCATCCTATAAATTCACAAAACAAATATATAGACATGTTCCAGGAAAAAACACATAAAAATCTTATTAAATAAAAAAAAAATCAAAAGTAAAACATAAAATTATAAGTCTAACTTCACACACAAACAGAAAGAGGCCTTGAAAAAGCTGGAGGATAATGCAGATCTAACCATTACTCCTGCTGATAGATGCAGATCAATAGTGGTTCAAAACACGATATTCTACCACCAAGAGGCACTTAGACATCTTAGTGAGACCAATATTTATAAGAAACTAAAAGGGAATCCCATTTCAATTTTTGAGAAATAATTAATACAACTGCAAGACTGGGGAGAACATTTGGGTATTATAGATAAAAATGAAAGTGAATATCTATACATAAAGACACTGATGACTACTAATTTTTGCCAAGTACCCAAAATTCACAAAAAGTCACCAGTCCTCCAGAACAACCCATAATATCTGGGGTGGGCTCCATGAATGAACATCTAGGAGAGTGGTTGGATAACATTCTTCAGCCACTTGTAGTGACATTGCCAAGCCATGTTAAGGATACTACACACATCCTAAATATTATGGAAAAGCAGAATTAGTCCTGTCACTCCAGCTGGCTCACTGTAGATGTCTTCTCCCTATATTCATGTATTCACCACAAGTTGGGAGATAAGGCAGTGGAATATTATTTACTATTTAAAAGCAGCTTTTCCCCTGAACTAATCGAATATGTTCTGGAAGTTTTGAAATTCCTTTAACCCACAATTTTTTCTTATTTGAGTATGTTCATTACTTACAAGTCTGCGGCACTGCGACGGGGGCATAATTTGCCCCCTCATGTGCCAACTTGTTCCTAGGCTGGTTTGAATCATCCTATATATATTGAGATACAAATCCCTAGACGTTCTCCTAATTGGTAAGGGCAATAAAATCTCTGCAGAACTTTACAGAAAGGAGACTGCCGGGAATACTATTTTGAGAGCAGACTCATGCCATCCTCACCATTTCAAAAAAGGCATCCCGAAAGGACAGTTTTTAAGAATCAGGAGGATTTGTACAGACATTTCTAGCTACAACACTCTATGGAACTCATAGATAGACTAGTAGACAGAGGCAATAATAGGGACAGTCTCAAGTAAATGAGACTAGAAATAGGTAAATTAAACAGACACTCACTGCTAAAACATAATAATTACAAAAATCAGATACCAACCAATAATAATAATAAAAAGAAATCAATCAACTTTATAACACAGTACAAAAATCAAATTGGTATCATACGAAACATCATTAAAAATAATCTAGGCATTCTATTTCTAGAGTGCAAATCAATTTTACAAAATGGTATTAAATATGTCTCTAGAAGAGCCCCCACTATAGGCAGTCAAGTTATAAAGTATATGCACAATCCAGGAACTCAATGCAGAGAAAACTGGTTAACTAAAAAAGTTTTTTTTAGATGTGGGAGTTACTGTAATGTCTGGGCACATTGCATCACGGGAATGGAGGTAAACTCAACTTCCACAAACTATGTCCACCATATAAAATATAGGTTGGACAGGTATGTCATTTACCTCATAACATGTAGCATTTGTGACAAGCAATACACAGGTTCCACCAGTAGTAACTTGAAGGACAGAATCCATGAACACCTGAGTTCCATAAAGAAAGACCCTCCCAAAACTCCAGTTGCTAAACACTTTTTTTGTCATAAAGAATAAAAAGAAGGCCCTACTTTTTCAGGCTATAGATTTCATACCAGCCAATGAAAGAGGGGGCAATAGATACAGACAACTTCTAGACAGAGAAATACAATGGATTTTCAAATTGGGCACCAAAGAACCAATGGGTATACATTTAAGGTGGGACCTGGACCTCTACCAGGGAATGTAATGCATCTTTACTTGGATTCCCACCGTTCATTATCTTTGTTTGCCCAACTTCAAAATACTAGAGCTGCTAAAATCCTATTGGCTGTTCCAATCAACCAATAGGATTTGAGCAGTTCTCATCCTATCGGCTGTTCCAATAAGCCAATGGGATTGAGCTCTCATCCTATTGGCTGATTGGAACAGCTAATAGGATTTTAGCAGCTTCAATCCTATTGACTGATTGAAATCTTTTAGCCAATAGGAATGCAAGAGATGCCATCTTGGATGACGTCACTTGCATTGAAGTTCCAGTTTATGGCGGCGACTGTATGAAGTGGATGCTCAATGCAGGATGTCTTCAGAATGGACCCCTCCGCGCCGGATGGATGAAGATAGAAGATGCCGTCTGGATGAAGACTTCTTGCCGGCTGGATGAAGATCGAAGAGGCCGCCTGGATGAAGACTTCTTGCCGGCTGGATGGATCCTTCAAGCAGGACTTCAATAACTGTAAGTGGATCGTCGGGGGTTAGTGTTAGGTTTATTTAAGGTTTTTTTGGGTGTTTTCTTTTTTTCAGATTAGGGTCTGGGAATGTAAAAGAGCTAAATGCCCTTTTAAGGGCAATGCCCATACAAATGCCCTTTTCAGGGCAATGGGGAGCTTATTTTTTTTTTAGATAGTTATTTTATTTGGGGGGGTTGGTTGTGGGGGTGGTGGGTTTTACTGTTTGAGGGGTGTTTGTAATTTTTTTACAGGTAAAAGAGCTGATTTATTTGGGCCAATGCCCCACAAAAGGCCCTTCTAAGGGCCATTGGTAGTTATTGTAGGCTAGGGTTTTTTATTTTTTGGGGGGGTTTCTATTTTGATAGGGTTATTAGATTAGGTGTAATTCTTTTTTATTTTTGATAATTTGTTTCTTATTTTTCTTAATTTAGTGGGGGGTTTGTAATTTAGTTTTTTTTTTTAATTAGATACTTTTTGTAATTTTTAGAGTAGTGTTAGGATTTTTTTAATGTGTAGTTTAATTTAATTGGTAGTTAGTTTAATTGTAGTTTAATAATTATCTTAGTTTAATTGTTAGTTTAAAATTAATTTATTTAATTTGACAGGTAAGTTTTAATTTAATTTCAGATAGGGAAATTGTAATTTTTATATAAAGTTAGGGGGTCTTTAGGTTTAGGGATTAATAGTTTATTTTAGTATATTTCGTTGTGGGGGCTTTCAGTTTAGGGGTTAATAGTTAAGTATATTTCATTGTGGGAGCTTGTGGTTTAAGGGTTAATAGGCTTATTATAGCGGTGGTGTGGGCGAATGGCAGATTAGGGGTTAATAATATTTAAATAGTGTTTGCGATGCGGGAGGGTGGTAGTTTTGGGGTTAATAAGTTTATTATAGAGGCAACAATGTTGGGGAGCGGCGGAATAGGGGTTAATACATTTTAATAGTGGCGGCGATGTCTGGAGTTTCAAGATTAGGGGTTAATAAATTTATTATAGTGTTTGTGATGCGGGAGGACCTCGGTTTAGGGGTTAATTGGTAGTTTATGGGTGTTAGTGTACTTTTTTAACACTTTAGTTATGAGTTTTATGTTACAGATTTGTAACGTAAAACTCATAACTACTGACTTTAGATGGAGGTACGGATCTTGTCAGTATAGGGTGTGCCGCTCACTTTTTGGCCTCCCAGGCAAACTCGTAATACCGGCGCTATGGGAGTCTTATTGAAATGGACTTTTTTAACGTGCGGTACTGACGTTGAGTGATGGGCTAAAAGGTGTGTGGTACACCTATACCGAAAAGACTCGTAATAGCAGCGTTAGGGAAAAAGTAGCGCTATGGGCCATAATGCTGCTTTTTCACTCATAATGCCAAACTCGTAATCTAGCTGTTAGGTTTTATTTTTATTTCACAGGTAAGTTTGTATTTATTTTAACTAGGTAGACTAGTTAGTAAATAGTTATTAAGCATTTACTAACTACCTAGTTAAAATAAATACAAACTTACATGTGAAATAAAACCTAAGCTGCCTTACACTAAAACCTAACATTATAAAAAATAAAAAACACTAAAATCACAAAAAAATAAAAAAACACCATTAAAAAAAATGAAATTATCCAAAAAAAATTATTCCTATTCTAATGCCCTTTAAAAAAGAACACCCCAAAATCAAAAAGCCTAATCTAGAATAAACTACCAAGGGCCATTAAAAGGGCCTTTTGTAGGGCATTGTCCTAAGTTAACAGCTCCTTTGCTACAAAAACAAACAAACACCCCTAACAGTATACAAACCCCCACCCCCCAAACTACCAAGGGCCCTTAAAAGGCAAAATAGAAAAACCCACCCAAAATAAAAAAAAAATAGCCTACAGTAAACTACCAACGGCCATTAAAAGGGCCTTTTGTAGGGCATTGCCCTAAGTTAAACAGCTATTTTGCTACAAAACAAACAAACAACCCCTATGTGTAATACATTGCACAAAATAACAAACAAATTATCCAAAATAATAAAAATTATTCCTATTCTAATATCCATTAAAAAAACCACCCTAATATAAAAAACCTAATCTAGAATAAACTACCAATGGTCATTAAAAGTGCCTTTTGTAGGGCATTGCCCTAAAGATATTGGCCTCCATTACATATGCAGCGTCACACGCAAAAGCCGGCGACGCCAGATTTTACGCGATTTTGGTATTACATATACGGCGTAGCAAACAAGTTACGCGCGTATATTTCACCCGTCGCTCACAATTTTTACTCCCATAGGCTAACATGGGACCGCGTCATAAATCGAATATCCAGTGCAAGGCCTTATGTGGCGAAAATGGAGAAATCTTACTCCATTTTTACCTCACCATAAAAGGCAGCCATAGCAGGTCTTGCGCTGAGTATGGGAGCACCGTATCTCCCAAAAATGCCTGCAAAAATAAACTAACACCTAACGCATGCGCAATGTCTATCTACCTGTCAACCGCAATCCCCCACCGCAATAACTAATAAACTCTATTAACCCCTATATCTGCCATCAAACCCACACCGCAAGTAATAACTAAATTATTAACCCCTAAATCTGCCAACCCCAACATTGCAAACTACCTCTTAAAACTATTAACCCTTAATCCGCCATTAACCCACAACGCAATAAACCTATTCAAGTATTAACCCCTGTAAAATAAAAATATATCCTAAAATAGCTATAATGTAATTATTAATTATATTGTAGCTATCTTAGGGTTTATTTTATAGGTAAGTATTTAGTTTTAAATAGGAATAATTTAGTTAATAATAGTAAATTTATTTAGATTTATTTAAATAATATTTAAGTTAGGGGGGTGTTAGGGTTAGACTTAGGTTTAGGGGTTAATAACTTTATTATAGTGGCAGCTGCAGATTAGGGGTTAATACATTTAATAGGCTATGTGGGCTATGGCGGTTTAGGGGTTAAAACTTGAATAGGTTAATTGCGTTGTGGGCTATGGCGGTTTAGGGGTTAATAATTTAGTTATTACTTGCGGTGTGGGTTTGATGGCGGATATAGGGGTTAATAGTTTAAATAGGCATATTGCGTTGTAGTGGGTTGTCGGTCTAGGGGTTAATATATTTAATATTAGTAATGAGAGGGGGGATTGCGGATATAGGGGTTTTACGTGTCTGGCTTATTTTTTATGAGGCGTGTTAGACTTTTTGGGAGATTTGTTATTTTCTTTACTTTTCTTAGGCGCCGGCAGTTTCTAAAGTGCCGTAAGTCACTAGCGACTCCAGAAATTTGTATTTACGCTCATTTCTGGACATCGCTAGTTTATCCGACTTACGGCACTTTAGCATCTAACGGCGCAGTATATGTAATACCCCAACGTGCGAGGTGAAATTACGGGTGGCGCGGGTTCCCACGCTTGCGGGCGGTGCCGTATATGTGATCGCACCCATTAGCTCTTTTCGTGAAATAAAAATACAGATACCCACTAACATTACAAACGCCCCCAAACCCACAAAATAAAAAAACTATCTAAAAAACCTAAGCTACCCATTGCCCTGAAAAAGGCATTTGGATGGGCATTGCCCTTAAAGGGACACTAAACGCAATTTTTTTTCTTTAATGATTCAGATAGAGCCTGTATTTTTAAGGTACTTTCTAATTTGCTCATATTATCAATTTTTCTTCGTTCTCTTGCTATCTTTATTTAAAAAGCAGGAATGTGATGCATAGAAGCCGGCCCATTTTTGGTTGAGAATCTGGGTTATGCTTGCATATTGGTGGGTAAATGTCCTCCTCCAATAAGCAAGTGCTATCCATGGTGCTGAACCTAAAAGGGGCTAGCTGCTAAGATTTACATTCATGATTTTCAAATAAAGATAGCAAGAGAATGAAGAAAAATTGAAAATAGGAGTAAATTAGAAAGATGCTTTAAATTGCATGCTCTATCTGAATCATGAAAAAAAATTGGGTTCAGTGTCCCTTTAAAAGGGCATTTAGCCCTTTTGCTGCCCAAACGCTAATCCAAAATAAAAACCCACCCAAAAAAAAATCCTTAAAAAAAGCCTAACACTAACCCGCGACGATCCACTTACAGTTTTTGAAGTCCCGCTTGAATGATCTTCATCCTGGCAGCAAAGTCCTCATCCGAGCGGCGAGAAGTCTTCGTCCAGACGGCTTCTTCAATCTACATCCAGACGGCATCTTCTATTTGATCCCGGCGGCACGGAACGGGTCCATCCTGAAGATATCCGGTGCAGAGCATCCTCTTCATACAGTTGCCGCCATACACTGAATCTTCCATGCAAGGTACGCAATCCAAGATGGCGTCCCTTGCATTCCTATTGGCTGAAAATTTTGAATCAGCCAATAGGAATTAGAGCTGCTAAAATCCTATTGGCTGTTCAAATCAGCCAATAGGATTTAAGCAGCTCTCATTCTATTGGCTGATTCATCATCCAAGGCCCTTTTCAGGGCAATGGGTAGCTTAGGTTTTTTTTAGAGTTAGGTTTTTTATTTTAGTGGTTGGTTGGGAGGTGGGTTTTACTGTTGGGAGTCTTTGTACTTTTTTACAGGTAAAAGAGCTGTTTAACTTAGGGCAATGCCCTACAAAAGGCCTTTTAAGGGCCTTTGGTAGTTTATTGTAGGCTAGGTTTTTTTTATTTTGGGCGGGCTTTTTTATTTTGATAGGGCTATTAGATTAGGTGTAATTATTTTTTATTTTTGATAATTTTGTTTGTTATTTTTCGCACTTTAGTGTTTGTTATTTTTTGTAATTTAGTCTTTTTTATTTTTTGTGATTAGATACATTGTAATTTTTAGAGTAGTGTTAAGATTTTTCATATAATGTGTAGTTTAGTTTAATTTAATTGGTAGTTAGTTTAATTTTAGTTTAATAGTTATATTAGTTTAATTGTTAGTTTAAACTTAGTTTATTTAAAGGGACATGAAACCCAAAATTTTTCTTTCATGATTCAGATAGAGAATACACTTTTAAACAACATTCCAATTTACTTCTATTATCTATTTGCTTCGTTCTTTAGATATCCCTTGTTGAAGAAATAACAGTACACATGGGTGAGCCAATCACATGAGGCATCTATGTTCAGCCACCAATCGGTAACTACTGAGCCTATCTAGATATGCTTTTAAACAAAGGATTTCAAGAAAATGAAGCAAATTAGATAATAGAAGTTAATTGGAAAGTTGTTTAAAATTGCATGCTCTTTCTAAACCATGAAAGAAAAAATGTCGGTTTCATGTCCCTTTAATTTGACAGGTAAGTTTTAATTTAATTTAAGGTAGGGAAGTTGTAATTTTTATATAAAGTTAGGGGGTGTTAGGTTTAGGGGTTATTAGTTTAATTTAGTTTATTGAGATGTGGGGGGCTTTTGGTTTAGGGGTTAAAGGGACAGTCTACACCAGAATTTTTATTGTTTTAAAAGATAGATAATCCCTTTATTACACATTTTGCATAACCAACAGTTATAATAATATACTTTTAACCTCTGTGATTATCTTGTATCTAAGCCTATGCAAACTGCCCCTTTTTTCAGTTCTTTTGACAGACTTGCAGTCTAACCAATCAGTGCCTGCTCCCAGATAACTTCACGTGCACGAGCACAGTGTTATCTATATGAAATACGTGAACTAACACCCTCTAGTGGTGAAAAACTGTTAAAATGCAATCTGAAAGAGGTGGGCTTCAAGGTCTAAGAAATTAGCATATGAACCTCCTAGGTTAAGCTTTCAACTAAGAATACTAAGAGAACAAAGCAAAATTGGTGATAAAAGTAAATTGGAAAATTGTTTAAAATTACATGCTCTATCTGAATCATGAAAGTTTATTTTGGCCTAGACTGTCCCTTTAATAGTTTACTTTAGTATATTTCATTGTGGGGGCTTGCGGTTTAGGGGTTAATAGGTTTATTATAGTGGCAGCGGTGTAGGGCTTAATAACGTTAGTATAGTGGGGGCGATGTGGGCGGACGGCAGAATAGGGGTTAATAATATTTAAATAGTGTTTGCGATGCGGAAGGGTGGCGGTTTAGGGGTTAATAAGTATATTATAGTGCTGACGATGTCAGGGAGCGGCGGAATAGGGGTTAATAATTCTTTTTAATGGTGGCAATGTCGGGAGTGGCAGATTAGGGTTTAATACATTTAATATAGTATTTGTGATGTGGGAGGGCCTCAGTTTAGGGGCTAATAGGTAGTTTATGGGTGTTTAGTGTACTTTGTAGCAGTTTAGTTATGAGTTTTATATTACAGATTTGTAACGTAAAACTCATAACTACTGATTTTAGATGGCGTTACGGATCTTGTAGTTTCAGACTGTAACGCAGTTTTTTAAGCCAGAATGCTAAAATTGTATTGGCAGCGCTATGGGAATCCCATTACAAAATGTCATTTTTACGAGTGCGGTACTGACGTTGCGTTACAGGCTAAAAGGCTTGTGGTACACCTATAGCGACAAGACTTGTAATGGCTGTGGTACCATTTTTTCAGTGTTAAAAGACGAACGCACAACTAGTAATCTAGTTGATTGTTAATTGCTCATTTTCAAAATCTAATGTTGGTTACAGAGATTCATTACTTGAAATGCTTGTGTCTCTTATTTCTCTCTGCCATCTATAGTCTGTGTGGTTATCTTCTTTTTTGTAATTCTGTAATTTTTAAACCTTTTCACCACCCTGCCATTTTCGGAATCCACATGGATGCAGCATAGGCAAACCCAAAGCCTTAAAAAAAAAAAAAATCACGCAACCGCCCGCATAAAATAATAAAAAAACACGTAACCGCTTGCAAGAAATAAAAATAAAAACACTTAACCGCCCTAACGAAGTATAACAAAACCCCCCCCCCGCACAAAGTATTAACAAACACCTAAACCGCAAACCCCCACATCGCAAAACAATAAAGCAATTAACCCCTAGTCCGTATATAACATAATTAAAATATTAACCCCTTAACCATCAACCACCCACATCGCAATAAACCTAATTAACCTATTAACTCCTAAACCACAAAACCCCCACATTGCAATAAACCTATTTAACCTATTAACGCTTAAACCGCCAGCCCCCCATATCGCAATAAACCTAATTAACCTATTAACCTCTAAACCGCCAAACACCCACATCAAAATCAACCTAATTAACCTATTAACCTCTAAACCGCCAAACACCCACATCACAATCAACCTAATTAACCTATTAACCTCTAAAACACCTAACACCCACATCGCAATCAACCTAATTAACCTATTAACCTCTAAACCGCCAAACACCCACATCACAATCAACCTAATTAACTTATTAACCTCTAAACCACCTAACACCCACATCGCAATCAACCTAATTAACCTATTAACCTCTAAACCGTCAAACTCCCCACAACGCAAATAACTAATTTAATTACTAAGCCCCCTAACCAAACACCCCATAAATTAACCCCAATTACTAATAAATTACAAATAAAATAAAAAAAACTAACATTAAATTACAAAAAATAAAAAGTCTAACATTACAGAAAAAAATAAACAAAAATATAAAAAATTAAAAAACTATACCTAATCCCTATGAAAGTAAAAAATCCCCCCAAAATAAAAACACCCCCTAATCTAAACTACCAATAGCCCTTAAAAGGGCATTTAGGCACTGCCCTAAATTAAACAGCTTTTTTATCTCTAAAAAATACTAAGTCCCCCCTTAGCAGTAAAACCCACCACCCAACCAACCCCCCCAAAATAAAACAAACTTATACTAAAAAAAACTAAGCTACCCATTGCCCCTAAAGGGGCATTTGTATTGGCATTGCCCTTAAAGGGGCATTCAGCCTGCTCTTAAAAGGGCAATCAGCTCTTTTTCAAGCCCAAAAAAGACCTAATCTAAAAAAAAAAAAAAAAACACCCAAAGAATTAAAATAAAAAACCTACACCTAAGCCCCTTATAGGTACTCACTGTTCCGGAAGTCCGGCGCAGAATGTCTTCTTCCAGGCGACTCCATCATCTTCTATCTTCATCCGGAGCGAAGGCGGCGTGGAGCGGAGGTGCGGAGCTGTCTTCCAGATGCCTGGATCCTCAGCGGCAGTCCTCAGGCGGCAGTCTTCAGCTGCGTGGAGGCTCCTCTTCATGTGATCGTCCATCGCACACTGAAGATTGAATGCAAGGTACCCCATATTTATTGGGGTACCTTGCATTCCTATTGACTGAAATTTTGAAAGCTACTAAAACCTCATTGGCTGATTTTAAAAGCCAATAGGATTTCAGTAGCTCTAATCCTATTGACTGATTTCAAAATTTCAGCCAATAGGAATGCAAGGTACCCCAAATTGATTGCGGCACCTTGCTTTCAATCTTTAGTGTACAACGGACATCGGATAAAGAGGAGCCTCCATGCCGCTGAGGACTGCTGCCATTGAGGACCACCACTGAGGATCCACGCAACGGGGTAGACAGCAACGCACCTCCGCTCCATGCTGCCTTTGCTCCGGATGAAGATAGAAGATGATGGAGCCGCCTGGAAGAAGATCTTCTCCGCTGGACTTCAGGAACGGTGAGTACCTATTTGGGGCTTAATGTTAGGATTTTATTTTTTTGGGGGGGCTATTTTTAAGATTAGAGATTTAATGGGCTGGAAAAGAGCTGATAACCCTTTTAAGGGCAGTAAAAGAGCTGAATGCCCTTTTAAGGGCAATGCCCATACAAATGCCCCTTTAGGTGCAATGGGTAGTTTTTTGGTTTTTTTACTGTTAGGGGGTAATTGGTCATTTGTTTAGGTAAAAGAGCTGTTTAACTTAGGGCAATTATTTTTATAGGGGTATTAGTTTAGGTTTAATTTTTTTATTTTGGATAGCTTAGTTTATTTTTTTCTATATTTTTACATTTTGTATTTTCTGTAATTTTAGCTTTGGGGGTTGCAGTTTTTTTTTAAATAGACTGCCCTCTGGGCAGGTTTATCGCCTAGTGTATATATATATATATATATATATATATATATATATATATATATATATATATGTATGTATATATATATATATATATATATATATATACACACACACACATATGTACACATATTTAGATGTGCATATGTATATGTATGTATATATACAATATAGCCTTTTGCAGTCAAACGCCTTGTCATATACCATATATTTTTTAAACCTTATAACTTTGTAAAAATATTTGTTTATATAAGTGTAACTGTAATTTTCAATGTATTTACAGTATCTCACAAAAGTGAGTGCAACACTCACATTTTTGTAAATATGTTATTATATCTTTTCATGTGACAACACTGAAGAAATGACACTTTGTTACAATGTAAAGTAGTGAGTGTACAGCCTGTATAACAGTGTATATTTGCTGTCCCCGCAAATTAACTCAACACACCGCCATTAATGTCTAAACCGTTGGCAACAAAAGTGAGTACACCCCTAAGTGGAAATGCCCAAATTGGGCCCAAAGTGTCAATATTTTGTGTGGCCACCATTATTTTCCAGCACTGCCTTAACTCTCTTGGGCATGGAGTTCACCAGAGCTTCACAACATTCACACCTGAGACCTTATAACACTAACTAATCACATGACACCGGGGAGGGAATATGGCTAATTGAGCCCAATTTGAACATTTCCAGGTAGGGGTGTACTCACTTTTGTTGCCAACGGTTTAGACATTGATGGCTGTGTGTTGAGTTATTTTGAGGGGACAGCAAATTTACACTGTTATACAGACTGTACACTCACTACTTTACATTGTAGCAAAGTGTAACTTCTTCAGTATTGACACATGAAAAAATATAATAAAATATTTACAAAAATGTGAGGGGTGTACTCACTTTTGTGGGATACTATATGTTGTGTTTATTGCAACATTTTTGTTAGCAATATGCAAGGTTTTTAGTCACGCTAACCTGATGAGGGTAAAATGCAATTGCGCTGCGATCAGCTTTATTTTGAATTTGTTATACGAGCGCTCTTTCTGTCGCACACAAATATCCGATATCGCTCGCATGCAACAGCATACCACCTGTAATCTAGTCCTGAGTGTGAAAATAAGATGAATACATTAACACCTTAATTGCTGCAATTTGAACCAGTCTTGATTTGTTACAGAAGCAGAATAGTCTAGTCGCTGAATGTACTGACAGGAAAGATGGCAAAATAATCATGAATATATATTGCAATGTTTTTACTGCTCAAAATCAAACAGTTTCTGTTACTCTCTCTGTTATCTTAAAAGGTTTACTTTCTCTTTAACTTACAGATGATAAAAATCCTAACATTTACAGTGAGCTACATTCAAACTAATGTATCTAAATCATTTGGACTATTACCTGTTCATTTTAGAATTAAAATATTCTATAAAGTGACAGAGATTCCTATCTACATTTTACAAAACAGAAAGAAATGTGGAAATAAAAATTGTCACAGTAAAAAAAAAAAGTCACAAATTGATTTACTTTTTTCCTTAGGGGAAAGTTTTGGTCATACTTGGTACAAATACTTTCTAGACATCTGGGAAAAAGATGTCCTAGGAAAATATACCGATATTGTTAAGTTAGGAATGTGATATTCTGTCCTGGCTAATTCCCACTAAGAGTGAGCCCAATAAAACCACTCATTTCAATGAAAATTTAATTTAATAGTTAGCAAAAGAATCACACAACAACTTATACAGCCAAAAATTATAATAAAAAGTTAATATATTTGTTCTTTAGTTGTAACTTTTTTTTTTTAAAAAAAAAAGCATTAATATGCTTACTAAAGCCTCAAGCATAATCTATTGGCTGCTGAATGTTTGGCTCTTTCTTAGGGATGGGTGAATGTTTGAATGTTGAGAGCCTCTGTATTTAAAGTGAACTACTACTGATTGTGCTCAAGGGCAGGGCATTCCTCCCTTTTTGTATATCTCAATTATTGCTCCTAAAACTGTAATGTAGCCCTACTGTACTTGTTTGTTTGTGTATGTAATGCATCCCTGTAATGTTTTTATAAATACCTGATAATAATAATCATAATAAAATAGTATTAATGTTTGCAAAATTTGAAAAATAAAACACATTTTAACACATTTGTTCGTTCATTCGAATTTCGAATGTTTGTACAACATTCTAACATTTGTTTAATGTAATAGTATTTCTAATGCTTTCTTTAAATGTAATATTTGATTTGATTTTTTCTAATAATTTGATTTGAATTATGCAATATTCAAATTAGAAAAATTCGAATTTATATATTTGTAATAGTATTTTTAGTGCTTTCTTAAAATGTAATATTTGAATTATGCAATATTCGAAATAGAAACATTTTGATAATTTGTATCTATTATGTTTCAATTTACTAAATTACCTACCAATTGAACTATTGAACTTCTGAATAGTATTTGTTAAATAGAATGTTACATTAGAATGCGGGCATTCTATCTAATCATGAACATTCGAAATTGAAGTGACATTCGAAAACTGTAAATAACATTCAATTATAGAAATTTTAAGAATATTCTTTCTTATCAACATTCGATTATGTAAATTCAGTTTCTACAATATCATTAATTCTAGCATTCAAATTCGAATATAAACACATTTGCCCATCCCTACTCTTGCTATTGTGCTTTTCTATTTGACACAATCACAATAGCACATTTTCAGCTCCTTCCCACACTAGCAAATGTGTTTTTGGATCCTCGATAAAAGCCCTAATTCTCCTGTGGGGGACAAAGTGTTCTCTGCAATCACAATCCATTTTTGAATGACTTTTCAATATCTTTTCACAAAGACAAAATCTCGCCTAATGGTCTCCTTGGCAGATACAATGTTGTAAGACAGGGGGTTCCTACTTTATAGTTTAAGCAATGATAAAATCTAGTATAAGGAGCTATTATGAGTCCTTTAATAAAAACCCATAGTTGTCCACTTTTTTAAGATCACACTAAAATGGAAACAGTCCTTTAGCAAAGAGTAGAGTGGGACTGCTCTATACCTCACTGTACTGCAGAAATGAATAGGAAGGAGTGAGAAAAAACTTAAAATGGCAGACATTTTATAAATAAATATTTCTAAAATCATGTTTTTTCATACATGGAAAAATAAGCGTTTTGACTTACAGAAGCATAAGCTGTAGATAGTTACTTTTAAAATAGTGTTTATTCACAATGACTTTAAATATTAAAATATTTTTTACTCGTCAATGGTAGCAAAGTAAACCAAATCTAAGCTGCTGCTATACTAGTTTTAGGAAATTTAGATTACTTACAGGGACAGTCAACACCAGAATTGTTGTTTAAAAAGAAAGATAATCCCTTTATTACCCATTCCCCAGTTTTGCATAACCAACACTGTTATAGAAATACACTTTTTACAGTGATTATCTTGTATTCTGTGCTTACCTTGTATCTATGCTTCTGCAAACTGCCCCCTTATTTCAATTCTTTGACAGACTTGCATTTTAGCCAATCAGTTCTCACTCCAGGGTAACTTCACGTCCATGAGCTCAATGTTATCTATATGAAACAAATGCACTAATGCCCTTTAGTGGTCAAAATGCATTCAGATTAGAGGCAGTCTTTAAGGTCTAAGAAATTAGCATATGAACCTCCCTCCTAGGTTTAGCTTTCAACTAAGAATACCAAGAGAACAAAGCAAAATTGGTGAAAAAAATACATTAGAAAGTTGATTAAAATTACATTCCCTATTTCAATTATGAAAGTTTTTTTGAACTTGACTGTCCCTTTAATCTTTTCCCAAAGTTTTTGCTGTTTCATTTGAGTTTGGAATTTTATTCCATTTGGTTCTTGAACAATGAACAAAGAACTGTAGTTTTGTACATAAATCAGGAATCAGGAACAGATGCAATATTATCTAATGTGTGGTAATAATTAGAAATGTCTTTGGTTTTTGTACAGTAATGATGGAATGTGATGCTTTATTTAATGGAGCATATGGTGTTTACTTTCATTTTTTCCAGATTACTTTGCTTTAACTGCTATCTTATGTACCAGCTTTCTTCAAGTAATAGGGACTTAGGGAATTGGTGAGGAGTCAATGCGAACTCCTGTGTTTTAGAGGCAGCAATAATTTGCTAACTTAGATCTATTTATTTAATCAAACTATAGTTATATGGGCTACATGGTAAAGCGATAGCCTAATAGAGTGATAACAAAGCAATCCAAACAACCGGATAAGCTTGGGCTATCTTGTGACAATAGTGGATAATAGCTACCGCACATAACGAACATCAATAGCGGTGAACATCCAGCTGATTTATGTTACGATACTCAAAATATGTAACACAATTCTAAGAACTATAATAGCGCATTTCAAACTTCTTAGTCATGCACAATGATATTTAGACGCGTTGTAATATGGTAAAGCGTTACTTATTTAACTTTACACCGAACTAGGTGGCCATTGAGTTAAATACTGACACATGGTGTGGGGATCTTAAGAATACATTTAGTTACATCTCAAGCAATTTCAACTCAACCATGGTTTAATGTTACAAATGAACATAGATGGTAACAAAGTGTATCTATTGAATAAGCTAACACAAATGATTGCTGAATAAAACTAATTCTGCTAACAGAACGGTGAAATAAACCAAACTAACTAATTTATGAATTGTAGTAATCACAAGGCTATCACTAGTGAGAGCCAATAACGGATTCATAGCAGAGAATTGCAGGCCACAAACAATTGTGCAAACAAACAACAACATTCTATCATTATTAACTATTCAATATATTTATTTAATAAAGTATATTATTCAATATAGCGTCTATGCAAGCATTTTTAATATCATACAAAACCATATGTATAAAAGCTATTTAAAACCCTATGATAAAAACTGATTCATTCTACTATAAACACTTTTTTAAGTGTAATATCATACTGCTAGTGTAAGCTAGCAACAGTCTAACAGCAGAAAACTGCAGTTAACAAATGATCGTTGCAACAGATACAAACATACGGTGATCACTTAACAATCACATGCCTCAAACAAATATAATTTAAAGCGAGATCTCCAATATTTTTTTGAGTGCAATTTGAGGCATTGAATAAACTTATTATTAAGTGAACTGCTATTAGTGCAGCACTTTATGTACAAATTTTATTCAATCTTTTAAAACACCTCTCAAGAGTAGCACTATATTATCAGTGTAAGCCTACAACTAACCTATAGTTAAAAATAGCAGATTACAAATTATTGCAAAAACAACCTTTGCTATTAACAATTGCTCAGCATATATAAACATGGATGTGTAACTAACGATCCATAACCATAGATATGATGAATTGCAACTGAAGAAACATTGTCTGATGCTCAACAAACGATTATATAAAGATTGATGTTTAACAAATGATTCACAACCATAGATATGATGAATTGTAACTGATAAAACATTGTCTGATGTTCAACAAACGATATGTTTGCAATACCTGCTATACCATAAACTAAGTATACCATAACTTATGGTTAATAAAATCTCTATATAAGAGATAATAGGAGATGTGTAACTAAGGATTACAAAACTGCAAGATAAAATTGGATATTTCTCTTTACAATAACTGCTGTTCAAATTGACCACATATATTAGAATATATAATTCATAAAGTAACATACACAATGACACATTGTTTGAGATCAATTAATAAAGCTTTATTATCAACCCACTATTGATCGCCACCTCAGGTAGAATAATATCAGTATGTAAATGTAGGACTATTATATTTAATATAGATCCAATTACAATCGGCTAGATTTGGAGTTTTGTCGGTAACGACCCGAAAAGCTAACGCCGGCTTTTTTCTGGCCGCACCATAAAAATAACTCTGGTATTGAAAGTCCACATAAAGGCTGCATTAGGCTCCAAAAAAGGAGCGTAGAGCATTTTTAACGCAACTTCAACTCTCGATACCAGAGTTGCTTACGGACGCGGCCAGCCTCAAAAATTTGCTCGTGCACGATTCCCCCATAGGAAACAATGGGGCTGTTTGAGCTGAAAAAAAACCTAACACCTGCAAAAAAGCCGCGTTCAGCTCTTAACGCAGCCCCATTGTTTGCTATGCGTAAACACTTCCTACGTCTGCACCTAACACCCTAACATGTACCCCGAGTCTAAACACCCCTAACCTTACACTTATTAACCCCTATTCTGCCGCCCCGCTATCGCTGACCCCTGCATATTTTTTTTTAACCCCTAATCTGCCGCTCCGTAAACCGCCGCTAACTTACATTGTCCCTATGTACCCCTAATCTGCTGCCCCTAACAA
Organism: Bombina bombina; assembly: GCF_027579735.1. Taxonomy (NCBI): domain Eukaryota; kingdom Metazoa; phylum Chordata; class Amphibia; order Anura; family Bombinatoridae; genus Bombina; species Bombina bombina. The sequence continues at coordinate 542,044,436 of NC_069502.1, read as the reverse complement.
CGCCGACCCCTATATTATATTTATTAACCCCTAATCTGCTCCCCACAATGTCGCCTCCACCTGCCTACACTTATTAACCCCAAATCTGCCGACCGGACCTGAGTGCTACTATAATAAAGTTATTAACCCCTAATCCGCCTCACTAACCCTATAATAAATAGTATTAACCCCTAATCTGCCCTCCCTAACATCGCCGACACCTAACTTCAATTATTAACCCCTAATCTGCCGACCGGAGCTCACCGCTATTCTAATAAATGTATTAACCCCTAAAGCTAAGTCTAACCCTAACACTAACACCCCCCTAAATTAAATATAATTTTAATCTAACAAAATTAATTAACTCTTATTAAATAAATTATTCCTATTTAAAGCTAAATACTTACCTGTAAAATAAATCCTAATATAGTTACAATATAAATTATAATTACATTGTAGCTATTTTAGGATTAATATTTATTTTACAGGTAACTTTGTATTTATTTTAACCAGGTACAATAGCTATTAAATAGTTAAGAACTATTTAATAGTTACCTAGTTAAAATAATTACAACATTACCTGTAAAATAAATCCTAACCTAAGTTACAATTAAACCTAACACTATACTATCATTAAATTAATTAAATAAAATACCTACAATTACCTACAATTAAACCTAACACTACACTATCAATAAATTAATTAAATACAATATCTACAAATAACTACAATGAAATAAACTAACTAAAGTACAAAAAATAAAAAAGAACTAAGTTACAAAAAATAAAAAAATAAGCGGGGGCTGGCGATCCATCATCTGGTGGCTGAAGAGGTCCAGAAGAGGCTCCAAAGTCTTCATCCTATCCGGGAAGAAGAGGCGATCCGGACCGGCAACCATCTTGATCCAAGCGGCATCTTCTATCTTCATCCGATGACGACCTGCTCCATCCTGAAGACCTCCACCGCGGACCCATCTTCTTCCGGCGACGTCCAACTGAAGAATGACGGTTCCTTTAAGGGACGTCATCCAAGATGGCGTCCCTCGAATTCCGATTGGCTGATAGGATTCTATCAGCCAATCGGAATTAAGGTAGGAATATTCTGATTGGCTGATGGAATCAGCCAATCAGAATCAAGTTCAATCCGATTGGCTGATTCAATCAGCCAATCAGATTGAGCTCGCATTCTATTGGCTGATCGTAACAGCCAATAGAATGCGAGCTCAATCTGATTGGCTGATTGGATCAGCCAATTGGATTGAGCTTGATTCTGAATATTCCTACCTTAATTCCGATTGGCTGATAGAATCCTATCAGCCAATCGGAATTCGAGGGACGCCATCTTGGATGACGTCCCTTAAAGGAACCGTCATTCTTCAGTTGGACGTTGCCAGAAGAAGATGGGTTTCGCGGTGGAGGTCTTCAGGATGGAGCCGGTCGTCATCGCATGAAGATAGAAGATGCCGCTTGGATCAAGATGGTTGCCGGTCCAGATCGCCTCTTCTTCCCGGATAGGATGAAGACTTTGGAGCCTCTTCTGGACCTCTTCAGCCACCGGATGATGGATCGCCAGCCCCCGCTTGGGTTGGATGAAGATTTTGGAGCCAGGACGGATCGGTGATACCTGGTGAGGTGAAGACAAGGTAGGATGATCTTCAGGGGCTTAGTGTTAGGTTTATTTAAGGGGGGTTTGGGTTAGATTAGGGGTATGTGGGTGGTGGGTCGTAATGTTGGGGGGGGTATTGTATGTTTTTTTTTTACAGGCAAAAGAGCTGAACTTCTTGGGGCATGCCCCGCAAAGGGCCCTGTTCAGGGTTGGTAAGATAAAAGAGCTTTGAACGCTCACTTCAGCCACGACTCTAAATACCGGAGTTAGAAAAATCCCATTGAAAAGATAGGATACGCAATTTATGTAAGGGGATCTGCGGTATGGAAAAGTCGCGGCTGAAAATTGAGCGTTAGACCCTTTTTTGAGTGACTCCAAATACCGGAGTTAGCCTAAAACCAGCGTTAGGAGCCTCTAACGCTGGTTTTCATGGCTACCGCCAAACTCCAAATCTAGGCCAATAGCTGGTATATAATAAATCCTGATGGTATCTATAATTGGTGATATTTTCACTCTCTGAATAAGCTTGAAATTTATTACTACTAATATTATTTCAATAATAAGCCAAAATTTTGCTTGTGTGTTTAAATTCTAATTTTGTTGCATATTTTTAGTAGTGTTTTGACAATAAAAGTTAAGTTTTATAACGTGATATCTTGACTTTATTCTTTTAGAGATCTGAATAAAATAGTACCAACTCAGTCTCTAAGATCAGTAAAGTATAACAATACATTCCTATATAGCTTTTGAGTGCTATTAATGTATTCTCTCCAGTGGTTATTCTTATAGCCACAACCAATCTGTCAAGTTTACACCAGTACTCTGTTTTTTCAGAGATCTGTATATAATAGTATTAACTCAGTCTTCAAGATTAGTATAATCAATATCCCAATTTAGCTCTTGAGTGCTACAGATGTACTCTTTTCAGTGTTTTTTTTCTATAGCCACTACCAACCTGTCCAGTTCAAAACCAGTACATAGCACCAGTCTCTCAGACTTTGAATAAATTGTGAACAACACACATGTTCTAATCATTTTATATTGAGATATTTAGAGCTATTTTATCTCAACTAGTAGTGCCATTGGTTCCTTTCTCTCTTGCCGCAATATTATCTAATGTGTGGTAATAATTAGAATTGTCTTTGGTTTTTGTACAGTAATGATGGAATGTGATGCTTTCATTTAAGGGAGTATATGGTGTTTACTTTCTTTTTTTCCAGATAACTTTGCTTTAACTGCTGTCTTATGTACCAGATTTCTTCAAGTAATGAAGGGATGACTGAGTTTATGTATGAAAGTAATTTTGGGAATGAAACTAAACCATGTATAGCCTTATGTGCATAAGCTTGCAATTTAGTAGTCTGACAATTATGGGCCAGAGTCTGTGATTGGCTAATGTCACATGATACAGGAGCCTGCAGTCTCTATTAGTAAAAAATGTTTTAAAGTGGTTGTTGTTTTTTTTGTTAATAGTGTAGTGATTTCAAAATAAAATTAAATGTGCACACACACAGCTTAATGTACATGTATTTTTTTTTTTCCTGTAAGACCCTCGTAGTCTGTGTAAACTGTTTTCCAAGCATTTTTGGGGTTAATTGCATTTCCTAATTTCTCTTTCCAGTGCACACTTGTTGCCTTGTATGCTGAGAAAACAACTTGTACAGAATATACAAATGACTATGTAAGAAATCCTTTGATTCATGTAGAGTGTACACCCTGAGTGATGGCTTGACAGAGCAGAGTTCATTCAGGGTCAGCTAACAGGTCATGTCATAAGAAGGAAATTCAAATTAGAACGTGCAAGAAAGGTCAATAATCTTAACTGAATAGAGCCAAACATTAGATCAGCATTAATAATGAAAAAAGGATAGAGCTGATTCTCTAAGAAATTAAGACAAGGTAATGCCCTATTCTTTTTTTTTTTTCATTTGCACTTTGCTATAATTAAAATGAAAATAAAATAAATATTTGCTGTATAAAAATATAGGTTACAAGCACTTCAGAACTATACAAGACTATAAGCAAGACTGAATGGAAAACAGACGGAAGGAAAAGTCAGTGCAAGAAACAAAGATAGATAAGAAAATGGGGGAAAAAAAGGCTCACACCATCCACGAGCAAGACTAAAAACATGTCTGTCTGTATCCATGGATAATGATTAGCTAGGAATAATTTACTATTCATGGCAAATTAAAAAATATATGATCCATGCAACCAACCTTCGGGATACAAAAATAGGACAAGGTTAAAATAAGAGACAGGAAACAGGACATCGTTCAGGAAACATAATCAAACTTCTTAATTACTCCTTACCTTTAGCATTTTCAGGTCTAGATTACGAGTGGCGCCCTAACTGTTGTGCATGAGTGAAAAGAGGTTTATCATAGATGTTTGTGTACGTCAGAAGTAACGCTTGTATTACAGGTTGAAAGTAAACATGTTTCCTTGAGCACAATTTAATTTAACGAGAGTCGTGATAGTGCGACTTCCGAACTTTGGTTAACTGTTACACTCGACTAAAAAGGTGCACAAAACAAATTAAAAATACATTTAAAAGTACAGTTATAGTAATAATGGCAATATGTAATAAAATTATTAAAAATAATTTAATAAAAATATTGCATTAAAAAGTTATAAGGGCTCAGGATATGAGGGTTAGGAAAAAGGCAGGCAAAGGACTTTAACCAACGTTCCTGTAAGGTGCACGGGAGCATGGGCGCGCAGTTATATGGGTAGGCCCGCGCACAGATAAAGACCGGCCGCGCATAACAGGGCAGTGAGTTGGAGCGCATAGCGCGCTGACGTTTATACAGAGCATGTTTTAGAGGTGACGGCGGCAGCATACATACAGCAGAGGGCCTCCTGAGTGCATACTCTGTAATAACCATGCCGCTGCCCATAATGCTCCACCAGATCGGTGTCTGAGAGAGTGAGAGACACTGAGCGGAGAGGGTCAGGAACTGGATGTGGGAAAGCGGCTTTTTATTAAGGAAATCATATTCCTGTCATTATACTGGTAAATAGTTCACAAATTGATTACTTCTTGCATTGAGGTATTTTTGCAAATGTCAGAACTGTTTCTAAATTTATGTTTGTTATGTGCTGCTTTGCTTTCTAGAGTTTGAAAGTCATGCAAAATGGGCTAATATTCCCAGCCAAATGATTAGCGATGTCTGACCAAGTGATCCATGTAGAGATTATTATTTTATTTTTTTCCTGTGGATATTTTAAGTGGAGAGTTAAAAATCCTATTGGATGATGGGTTTGATAAAGGTTTTGTGGACAAACATACTCTCGATTTTCTGTTACTCTGATTTTTCATCACCTCCCCAAAGTTCACAAATCTCTTGTAAAAGTGAAGGGGAGGCCAATAGTGAGTGGAATCGGTTCATTTTCTTAGCACTTGTCTCAGTGGTTAAATGCTAAATTTCAACCCTTAACAGCATTACCAAGCTACCTCAAAGGGCCATGATATAGAAATGTTGAAACACTTGAAAGGGATGCAGCATAGCTGTAAAAAGCTGACTAGAAAATATCACCTGAACATCTCTTTTTAAAAAAGAAAGATATTTTACCTCAAAATGTCTTAAGTAAGGGGGGCGGAGTCTGACCATGCTGGTAGATAGCCGCACACTAGAAGGGCTCCCATCTCTAATTCCGGTTTTAAGCACCTTACTTGGCATGTATCCCCTATGAATCCTTTTTCTCCAGCTCAACTAAACTAAGAGGAAATTATATGTTACATGAGAGACCTTAGCAAACACAAACACCACTGGTAGACGAATCTCTACACATCAATAAGCTGCTGTCATGCCCGGCTGAGCAGGTTCAGGGGTATGGAGCATGTGCAAGGTGATGGCTGAGTTAAGCTGAGAGGATGTGAAGAGGTGAGTAGGACTCAGTATACCAGAATGGAAACACAGAACAAAGAAGGTCTTTTCTTAAAGAAACTTTACTAAGGTAATGCAAGGAAAACAAGAGGTAAAGCACATCAAGGTTATATTCCAAACTGATAATAAACAAATGAAAGTCTTTGTAAAAGAACAGTTCAAGCAGAAGTCCTTCAACAGACACAGGCGACCCTTACGAGTACTTGATATTAGGATCAAAGTGGGCATACACGGGTATTAGAGCCAGGGTACTTGGTATCATATGCCAGTATCTCGGTAAGGCAACTTGGTTTCAGGAACGGGCCGAGCATACGCCTGTATCTCGGTAAGGCAACTTGGTTTCATGAAGGGGCTGAGCATACGCCAGTATCTCAGTATAGCAACTTGGGTTCAGGAAGTGGCTGAGCATACGCCAGTATCTCGGTAAGGCAACTTGGGTTCATGAAGGGGCTGAGCATACGCCAGTATCTCGGTAAGGCAACTTGGGTTCAGGAAGACAAATGTCACAGTATAGTTGCTTAGACTCAGCAAGCAGATAAACATACAGTTCTTACAGCAGTGGAGTTTAGTACCAACAGCCAAGGAAGTATACAGGTACTCACAACAGAGGTACTTGGCTTCAGGATAAACAGATGTCACAGTATAGTTGCTTAGACTCAGCAAGCAGATTAACATACAGTTCTTACAGCAGTGGAGTTTAGTACCAACACCCAAGGAAATATACATGTACTCACAGCAGAAACACTTGGCTTCAGGATAAACAGATGTCACAGTATAGTTGCTTAGACTCAGCAAGAAGATTAACATACAGTTCTTACAGCAGTGGAGTTTAGTACCAACAGCCAATGAAGTATATAGGTACTCACAGCAAAGGTACTTGAATTCAGGATAAACAGATGTCACAGTATAGTTGCTTAGACTCAGCAGCCAGTTAAGCTTACAGTTCTCACAGCATGGTGATAGACACAGTAGCCAAGTAAGCATACAGGATACAAAAGAATTGTCAGAATACAAGCCAAGGGTCAGTAGCCAGGAAAGAAGTCCAATCTTTCATAAAGCAAAAGGGGAATCCAGAAGAATGGTCAATCAGCAAGCCAAGTTCAGATGCCAGGAATCCAACAACAAAACAGGAATTCAGGAAACAGAACAGAGGCAAAAACAAAGGAAATCAATCACAATGTCAAGGCACCAAATGATTAGTGAAGCAGCCCTTTATAGCAGAGCTGATTAGAAAACTACCTGCAGCTGGCAAGCAGGTGGAGCCAGAGAATAATCCACTGCAGGTAACAGGTCTCATAAAAGCTGCAAACATAAACAGATATCTCTGGTGGCACAGGAAAAGAAAAACAGGCTGGGAACCAGGAGTCCCAGGTTCAAATCCAGGCATGGCCGTGACAGCTGCCCACTAACCTTGGAAACAAACCAGATCTGACTGAGAGAAATCACCGGACAGCTGGGCAATTACCGCTGCATCATTTTGAAGGGCCTTCTAAGCATCATATTAGGTTGGAGAAAAAACGTCTGTCGCTACAAACAAGCTCCTATCGCAGAGAAGACATTAAAGTACATTCTGTAGGAGGGATAGAGCTAAAACCTTATAAAGGTGCCATAGCACTAAAAAAACCATATTAGCGCAACAGCAACAAACAAGAAGTGGTAAAAAAAAAAAACACAGATACTGATACCTCTCCTCTTGCATGCTCCCAATTAGTTACACACCTTATTGAGCTTAAATTATCTTAAGGCAAGGGGGATAAAAGATCCCGTTAATTCAGACTTACTTACAACAGCTATCACTAACCTGTCTGACGAGACTTTGAAAATACCATTAAAATGAAAATTTTCACAAAGACTGGGATAAAGCCTAACTTAACAGAAAACCTGCAATTAGGGTGCCTTAGCCTATATGTATATTGGGACACATATAACCAATTGTATTGCCATAAGATACTTTAAAAAAGAGAATTTCAACATTTAAAAAAAAAAAAAAAACAAGTCTTGCCAACTAGGCTCGATACACTTAGCTTTGCACACTGTGTTTTTGAGACCAAAAATGCCTTCTTCCACTACTCGGTAAAGAGCATATGTGTGATGCCTTGCAAGAGGAAAAATAAAGCCGACAAACCAACTTCTTTGAAACCGCTTAGCCAGTACCTCAGACCAATAGAGGCGCAGTCAGATATAAATAAAGGATAAATGGCAGACAAACAAATAAATGTGGCTGTGCAGATACACCAAACTGAAATAGCTTCCTCCTTCTATGTGACTAAAAATGACATTCAGCACTTATCATCGAAGGATGACATTAAAGGTGCCTTACAGGAAATGAGAAGCCTTTTTGGGGATCTTCAAAAAGATTTGGGGGCTATAGACCAAAGAGTTCTTTCACTTGAAGATCACCAAGAAACAGTAAATACAGCAATCCAATCAAACACATCTTCCATTCAAGATCATGATGACAAGATCCATATTCTTACTGAAAAAATTGAAGATTTAGAAAATAGATGCCGAAGAAACAATCTCAGAATAAGAGGGGTCTCGTAAACTGTATTCCCCCCAGCAATAGAGGGATATCTACAGGCTCTATTTAAAGTGATAAAGGATAGCCCTACTGGACATGACATTCCTATAGAAAGGGCTCATAGGGCACTTAGACCAAGGCCTCCTCCCAAGGCCTCCTCCCAAGGCTCCTCCGAGAGATATAATAGTGAAGTTCTTAAGATATAAGGACAAAGAGGAACTTCTTCGCTGTGCCAGAATAAAACACCCCATCTTCCATGCAGGTGAGGAAATACACCTTTTTACAGACTTATCTCCGACCACACTCCAAAAAAGAAGAGAGCTATCTCACATCACTTCCTTCCTAAGGAAAAACAATATTCATTATAGATGGGAATTCCCTGTGGCTTTAATTACGACACACATTAACAAGACCGCAATCTATAGGCCAGGATCCGATCTCAATCCCTTCTACGGTGAACTCTCCTTACCTGATGTTTCAGAGGACAACACCAATGCTAACCAAAGGAACACTGAAGTGCAAAATTCTATACTGAATTTGATGGAAAACCACTGATCATAATGTCTGTATCATACAAGAGTTGACATACCCAACTCATGCATCCTTTCTCATTAAAATGACTTAACACTATTTTTTGTGCCCTCATACAAGACAGTTTGATTACAGGTATTTGATTTTTCAATACAGACTTCTTGCTCTAATCCACAGACAAGAACATGATACCTGCAACTTCAGAGGGTTTAAATGATCTAACTCTGTATCCTCTTCAAACCAAAAATTCAAAGATATCTGTTTATTTTTGTGTTGTTTACAATGTTCTATTTGTATGGTCAAGGTTAGACAATATAGTTATGCCTAATGATAAATATTCTCTCAACGTTTTCTTTTTGTTTTATGTTGTAGGACTCATCTCTTATTAAGATGGGAAAATTAATGAATGTTTTCATAGACGTTTGAATGCTAAAAACTACTGCCGTATTGACTGTTCTTCTTTACAGGCCTACAAGAGATTCTAAACGTATGGAATATGTTTAATGTTTTCAGGTTACGTAAGTTTTATAAGACTCCTACAGAACAAGCATCTTTGTAACTGGTCTTATCCCAATGACACACCTAATGTACACAACATTTGTGTTTATCTCTTACATAAACCATAAAACACTATAGGATATCACTCAGTGAAGATATTTATCTTCCAGTTTTTTTTCACCATCCTAACCATGACACCACCACACCACAAATAGAAGATTTCTTGTGGTTATAACTTTATTAACGATACTGGGATATGTGTTTGTAGGCCATATAGAACTCATAAGAATCCTATAAAACAGGCAACTTGAATAGGGATTATTTTCCAATGACATATTTAATGTGCACAACACATCTGTTTATTTCTTATATGAAACAAACAACACTACTTCCTAAGACCTCATCAACGGAGTATAGAAAATTAGGTATTCACAACACTCATAAATATATAAATAAGAGTATACATCTAACTCTTCACCTATGCTACCATTGGGATTAAGATCAATAGTCATATAAGAAAGTTCAGTACTTAAGTTTATGTTTTTAATTTGTTAATAAGCTAAATACATAGGATCTTGTTATATTCAACCTAAACCTATTGGTTTATATTAGTAGTGAGTATAACAGCTCAATTGTGCGGTGTTAAAAAATAATTGGCAAAACGTGTTTATACAAGCTGTCCTCTAGATGAATCTTGCGGTACATATCACTACCTCCACTTATCTTGCCCCATGTTATCCAGTTCACCCATCATCCCCTCCCCTTCCCATCCCTACATGCCAAGTAGAGAAAAATGCAATCTAAACTACATCTCATTTAGCCAGAAATGGGGATACTTCCCCTATTAGATCCGTATTCCAAGTAGTTTACTTTACATTTGTATTGCACTCATAGTATAGTATTTTGTATATTACTTTTTCTTGTTTACTACAATTACCTAACCTTCAACAGTTTGAACGCATATTAACTGTTACCTTTTTTTCTTATCTTACACTGTACTTTACCTTTTTTTTTCTTCTTCTTCTCTTCTCCCCCTCCTTCAACAACCTCTCTGAAATATGATTTCCAAATCTAGCAGATTTCAAGACCATTCTCTCCAACTGACTACTATAAATGCAAAAGGTCTTAATAGTCCAGGTAAACGGTCTATAGCATTCAGGGTATTAAATAAACTAAAGAATACAATTTTAATGATACAAGAGACCCCCTTTCAAAAAGGGAAAGAGCCAAAATGGAATAATCCACAATACACCATAGCCTGTTTTGCTTCAGGTCCAAGAAAAAAGGGTGGCGTGGGAATTCTAATTCACAAATCCCTGCCATTTCAGATCACACATTCCGAAAAAGATCCGGAAGGACGATATATCCTCTTGGTGGGATTACTTTATGGTCAACACCTTACGCTTTTAAATATTTATGCCCCAAACTAAGCTCAAAATGTGTTTTCAAAAAAAATAATGATTTTAATACTAGATCATGCAAAAGGAACAACATTCTTAGCTGGTGATTTTAACCTCTCCCTAGACCCTGTAATGGACTCATCACGAGGGTCCTCTCATCTCCCCAAGGCAGTAATCAAAGCTGTTAGATCCTCGCACAATAGCTACACGAGAATAGATCATATATTCACAGACTCCAATGGCCTATCCATAACCAATCACAGTGAAATTGAACTATTAACGTGGTCAGACCACGCCGCAGTAACCTGCTCCGTTTTGTGTCCAGACCTCCCAATAGTAACGAAGACTTGGAGATTAGATGATACTATCTTAGACAATCTAATAATTTTCAATGAGATAGAGAAAGACCTGAAAGAATATTTTCAAATTAACACAAACTCCACTAAGTTGTGCATAAACTAGTGGGAAGCCCATAAAACAGTGATGAGCGATATATTCATTAAACATAAAGCTAAACTTAATAGACAGGCCAGGGAAAAACACTCCAATCTTCGTACTCAAATTGAATTCCTTGAAAGCGAACATAAAAAAGACCTAACTAATGACATAGTAAAAAAACAATCTGTTTAGCACGATATCCACCTCCTTAAACAACACTTGACAGAAGTACATCAACACACGGCCTCACACATAAAACAATATTACTACAAAGGTGGTAATAAACCAGAGAAACTATTGGCAAGAAACCTTCGAAGGAAACAGTTAGCAACATTTATACATTCACTAAACTCAAAAGATGGTCATAGGGCAAAGAACAGCACACAAATCGCTTCGACTTTTAGAAATTATTACAATTCCCTATATATTATAGATAGCTTCAAGGGGATCCCCCACTCAGAGAAAGATACTGTTAATCTCAGGGAAATCACGAACAATTATTTTCAAGGGTTGGATTTACCATCTCTAAATAAAGAGGTGATAGAAAATCTAGAAACACTAATCACTTTAGATGAGCTACATCAGGCTATTAAAGATACACCGATGGGTAAAAGTCTGGGACCGGACGGTTACACCTCTAGATACTACAAAAAACTTAAGGACATCCTTTCCCCCCAACTGCTTGCTCTATTTAATAACTTAAGAGATGACCCCTTCTTAACTATGAACCTACTAGAGGAACACATTACAGTTATCCCCAAAACCTGCCACATGCCTAGAAAACATTAGGCAAATTTCTTAAATAAATACAGACATGAAAATATTAGCTAAAGTCCATTCCAACAGATTAAACAAATACTAACCAAGCTTAATCCATTGTGAACAAGTGGTATTTGTTCCCGGAAGAGAGGCCCGGGATAACACTACCAAAATTATACAACTAATTAATAATGCTAAAGTCACAGACACCCCGTTGGTCCTTTTCTCAACTGACACAGAAAATGCCTTTGATAGGGTTAGATGGTCTTTTCTGCGCAGGAAAATGGAGGAAATGGGAATACCCAAACCATTTCTTAATATGTCCTTAGCACTATACTCCAACCCAAACGTTCGAATAAGGGTAAATGGCACTCTCTCAGAATCTTTCAGTATAAGCAATGGTACTAGGCAAGTATGTCCTCTGTCCCCCTTGCTCTTTGATATATTAATAGACGTATTAGCCCAAAAAATTAGAAAAAACAAAAAGATTAAAGGTTTGACAGTGGGTGATACGGAATATAAGCAAGCTCTTTATGCCGACGACGTCCTGAGACCTCCATCCCAGAACTGCTTAAGGAGCTAGACTCATATGGTAAAATCTCAAATTTCCAGATAAATCTTAATAAATCTGAGCTATTAAATATAAACACACAGCCACACTATATACAACATTTAAGTAATAAATATAACATCTCTATTAAACAGCATAAACTGAAATACGTGGGTATATCTAACTGCTTCATTACAAGACCTGTACAAATTATATTACCCTAAAAAATGAAATAGGACGTGATCTATCCATCTGGAAAAATAAACTACTCACTTGGCTTGGAATAATTGGGGTCATAAATAAGAATGTCCTTCCATGAATATTATATATTTTACAAACACTACCTATACCACTTCATGATGGTTATCTTTACCAATTACAAAAAATACTAGAAGAATACATTTGGGCAAGTTCTAAACCGAGAGCACCAAAATGAACTATCGGCTAGATTATGAGTCTTGCGTTAGGGTTAAGAAGCAGCGTTGAGAGGTCCAAACGCTGCTTTTTTACGCCCGCTGGTATTACGAGTCTGACAGGTACAGGTGTACTGCTCACTTTTCTTCCGCGACTCGAGCATACCGCAAATCCCCTTACGTCAATTGTGTATCTTGCCTAACGCCGGTATTGTGAGTCTTGGAAGAAGTGAGTGGTAGAGCCTCTCCTGTCAAGACTTCTACCGCATTTAAAAGTCAGTAGTTAAGAGTTTTATGGGCTAACGCGTAACATAAAACTCTTAACTAAAGTGCTAAAAAGTACACTAACACCCATAAACTACCTATTAACCCCTAAACCGAGACCCCCCCCACATCGGAAACACTTTAATAAATATATTAACCCCTAATCTGCCGACCGGACTTCGCCACCACTTTAATAAATATATTAACCCCTAAACCGCCGCACTCCCGCCTCGCAAACAATAGTTAAATTTTATTAACCCCTAATCTGCTGTCCCTAACATTGCCGACACCTACCTACATTTATTAACCCCTAATCTGCCACCCCAACATTGCCGCTACTATATTAAAGGTATTAACCCCTAAACCTAAGTCTAAACCTAACCCTAACCCCCCCTAACTTAAATATAAGTTAAAATAATCTAAATAAATTTACTAAAATTAAATAAATTATTCCTATTTAAAACTAAATACTTACCAATAAAAAAAACCCTAAGATAGCTACAATATAACTAATAGTTACATTGTAGCTAGCTTAGGATTTATATTTATTTTACAGGCAACTTTGTATTTATTTTAACTAGGTACAATAGTTATTAAATAGTTATTAACTTTTTAATAACTTCCTTGTTGAAATAAGTACAAAAGTACCTGTAAAATAAACCCTAACCTAAATTACAATTACACCTAACACTACACTATAATTAAACTAATTACCTAAACTACCTACAATTAATTACAATTAAATAAACTAAATTACAGGAAAAAAATACAAGAATTTTAAACTAATTACACCTAATCTAATCCCCCTAATAAAATAAAAAAGCCCCCCAAAATAATAAAATTCCCTACCCTATACTAAATTACAAATAGCCCTTAAAGGGACAGTATACTATAAAATTGTTTTTCCCTTAATGTGTTTCCAATTACTTTTTTTACCCGCTGCAGAGTATAAAATGTATGAAATTTGCTTTTTTAAGGCTTATTTGTGTATATGAATTAGCTGATTTTGTGTTTTGAAGTCACAACCTAATAAAATGGGTTGAGCTTGTAGGTATAATCAGATCTCATTACTTTATCACATTGTGTAAATATACCTGCTTCTTTATCTTATATATGTTCATAAACCAATCACCAATACTTGGAGAGAACAGAACAATGGAAAATGATCATTGTATTACCTTATCTCTTCTATAACCCACTGGGAGTGTAATTTCTTCTACTGGCTGTGTTAATACAGCTGGGCCTCGTGGCCAAAAACTTTCAGGATGGGTGGGGACACCACAAGCTAAATAAACTAATTCATATGCCAATATAAGGTTAATGGAAATGCTTGTAAACAATTTAATACACTCCAGCAGGTAAAGTGAAGTGTTGGGAACAAATTAAAGGGGAGAAATTTTTTGAGTAAACTGTCCCTTTAAAAGGGCCTTTTGCAGGGCATTGCCCCAAAGTAATCAGCTCTTTCACCTGTAAAAAAAATACAATACCCCCCAACATTAAAACCCACCACCCACACACCCAACCCTACTCTAAAACCCACCCAATCTACCCTTAAAAGAACCTAACACTACCTCCCTGAAGATCTCCCTACCTTGAGCCGTCTTCACCCAGCCGGGCACAAGTGGACCTCCAGAGGGGCAGAAGTCTTCATCCGATCCGGGCTGAAGAGGTCCTCCAAGCAGCAGATGTCTTCATCCAGGCGGCATCTTCCATCTTCAATCCAGCCGATGCGGAGCCATCCTCTTTAAACGAAGTTCAAGCGAAGAATGAAAGTTCTTTTAAATGACGTCATCCAAGATGGCGTCCCTTGAATTCAGATTGGCTGATAGGATTCTATCAGCCAATTGGAATTAAGGTAGGAAAAATCCTATTGGCTCATCCAATCAGCCAATAGGATTGAAGTTAAATCCTATTGGCTGATTGGAACAGCCAATAGGATTGAGCTTGCATTCTATTGGCTGTTCCAATCAGCCAATAGAATGCAAGCTCAATCCTATTGGCTGATTGGATTAGCCAATTTCAGTGTTTTTTTTTGTAATTTAGTTTATTTAATTTAATTGTAATTAATTGTAGGTAGTTTAGGTAATTAGTTTAATTATAGTGTAGTGTTAGGTGTAATTGTAACTTAGGTTAGGTTTTATTTTACAGGTACTTTTATATTTATTTTAGCTAGGTAGTTATTAAATAGTTAATAACTATTTAATAACTATTCTACCTAGTTAAAATAAATACAAACTTGCCTGTAAAATAAATATAAATTCTAAGCTAGCTACAATGTAACTATTAGTTATATTGTAGCTAGCTTAGGGTTTATTTTATTGGTAAGTATTTAGTTTTAAATAGGAATAATTTATTTAATTTTAGTAAATTTATTTTGTTTAATTTAAATTATATTTAAGTTAGGGGGGTGTTAGGGTTAGACTTAGGTTTAGAGGTTAATAAATTTATTATAGTGGCGGCAACATTGGGGGCGGCAGATTAGGGGTTAATAAATTTAATATAGTTTTGCCGACATTGGGGACGGAAGATTAGGGGTTAATAACTATAATATAGGTGTCGGCGATGTTGGGGGCAGTAGATTAGGGGTTCATAAGTATAATGTAGATGGCGACGGTGTCCGGAGCGGCAGATTAGGGGTTAATAATATAATGTAGGTGTCAGCGATAGTGGGTGCGGCAGATTAGGGGTTAATAAGTGTAAGATTAGGGGTATTTAGACTCGGGGTTCATGTTAGGGTGTTAGGTGCAGACATAATTGTATTTTCCAAATTGGAAACAATGGGGCTGCGTTAGGAGCTGAACGCTGCTTTTTTGCAGGTGTTAGTTTTTTTTCCCAGCCAGCTCAGTCCCATTGTTTCCTATGGTGAAATTGTGCACGAGCACATTTAGCCAGCTCACCGCTGACTTAAGCAGCGCTGGTATTGAGGTGAGATGTGGAGCTAAATTCTGATCTACGCTCACCTTTTTGCGGCTGATGCCAGGTTTAAAAAAACCTGTAATACCAGCGTTGTCTTAAGGGAGCGGTGGGAAAAAAGGCTTGTTAGCAACACAAGCCTTACCGACAAAAACTTGTAAGCTAGCCGTATGTAGACTACCAAGAGATAATTTATGCACATACAAAAAAGCGATAATGCTCCAACATATAGTTGAATGGGCAAATAACAATAACATCAAGGCATGGGTGTATTTAAATACAAAAAATTTTAAAATAAATAATGTAAATAATGTTGGCCTGGACTACATCACAGAAGAGACAAAAAAACTTAAATAAGTATCTCATTACCGCTGACACACTATCAGAATGGGGTAAAACCTTAGCTACAACCTCACACATATCCTCCAAACATGCCCCACTCACACCAATTATAGAAAACACCGAACTCCACTACTGTCAATTAGGATTTTACACACAACAACCATATAGCTTAAGAACAGGATCTATACAATATATTATAGAAAACGTTATAATCAAAATGCAAGCTAGCCTAGGAAAGTCCACAGGGAGATTTTCTCCTCATGGCTACACTACAACCAACTAATTCACTACATTTCCTACCACAAAAATAAGAAAGATTTTGGAAGGGAAACAACTTTTGAAAAATTATGTATATTGCCTGTCACTCCTAAGCACCTTATTTCAACACTATATAAATTAGCAGTCATGACAGATCCAACAAATCTTCCATCTTACACTCTCTTATAGCACAGAGACCTGAATCAAAGTTTTGACTCTGAAGTATGGCTTAAAGTTTTTATGTTAACTAAGCGGTCCTCTGTCTCTGCGATAATTCAGGAAATAAACATAAAATTCTTGTGTAGATGGTATTTAACCCCAACTCGACTGCACAAAATGTTTCCTACATTAAGTGTTACATGCTAGAGAGGTTGTGGACAGGAGGGCTCTTTTCTTCATATATGGTGGGCATGCTCTAAACTGAAAAAGTATTGGACAGATGTCCTCAACGCATTATCTAAGATTTTAGGTGCTAAGATCCCAAATACACCAGAAACCCTATTATTTTGCTCACTACCAAATTTAACTGGAACAGTTTACCAAGCACTTTTACTTATAATGTTGGCTAAAAAGCTTATCCCAAAGTATTGGAAAACAAAAACATTACCCTCTGAACTAGAATGGAGAACACAAGTTTCTGACCTTTTAACATTAGAGAGAGATCATTATCAAAAAATACATGAATTAGAGAAACATGAAATGATGCTAGCGATTTGGAACAAAACAATTTAACATTTCTCTGTTTTTCCTCTTCTTTCTTTCTATTCTTCCTTCTTGTTTCTTCTCTTTCTTCAGAAACATCCTCTGAAGATTAATATTGTGGATACACAACTTCTCATAATGTTTGTATTTATACCCATTGAAAAGTTAAAAAACAAAAATGACAAGCTCTAAGGGGAAAAGTGAATCATTTTATTTCTTACAAAAATATGACACAATTTATCCCCTATTTATAAATAAGTAAATAGAAATGACAATGTTACACTACATGTATTACATTCTGTCAATTCATGTTATTTACAGAATGTATTTATCCTGTTATGCCAAAGTATTCTTTTTGACATACCTGCTTGGTTGTTATTTTCACTAAATTTAATAAAGCTTGTTTAAATAAAAAAATGGCTTAAGTATTCATGCCACATTGTAAAGGACTTTAAGCAGCAAATCAGTATGCCTGTCCCAGGACTTGCAAGGGAGCATGCCTCATGCACACTCATGCTGTTTCCCTATTCAGTTTAAGGAAGTTTACTATGAAATCTCATGAGAGCTTAGTGAAATCTCATAAGATCACAGTTAAAGAATTCATGACCTCAGCACTGCAGATGCTGATTAGACATGTGCGGTTCGTTTCGGATTTATTCGGAAATTCGGAAAATTCGGTAAATTCGGAGATTCGTATCGATTCGGATTTCCAAATTAAAATACTTCCGAACCTACCGAATGAATCCGAAATAGTTGCCGTATCTCCGAATAAATCCGAATTAGCTCGGTAAAATTCGGCATTTCCCCATAGGAAACAATGGGAGTTTCGGCTGAAAAAAAACTAACACCGCAGCCCCATTGTTTCCTATGGGGAAACACTAAGTCTGCACCTAACACCCTAACATGTACCCCGAGTCTCTAAACACCCCTAATCTAACACTTATTAACCACTAATCTGCCGCCCCCGCTATCGCTGACACCTGCATTATTTTATTAACCCCTAATCTGCCGACCGAATATCGCCGCCACCTACATTATAGCTATTAACCCCTAATCTGCTGTCCCTAACACCGCCGACCCCTACATTATAGTTATTAACCCCTAATCTGCCCCCCCCAACGTCGCCGCAATCTAACTACAAGTATTAACCCCTAATCTGCCGACCCGATATCGCCGCCGCCTACATTATAGCTATTAACCCCTAATCTGGTGTCCCTAACACCGCCGACCCCTACATTATAGTTATTAACCCCTAATCTGCCCCCCCCCAACGTCGCCGCAATCTAACTACAAGTATTAACCCCTAATCTGCCGACCCGATATCGCCGCCGCCTACATTATAGCTATTAACCCCTAATCTGGTGTCCCTAACACCGCCGACCCCTACATTATAGTTATTAACCCCTAATCTGCCCCCCCCCAACGTCGCCGCTCTCTAACTACAAGTATTAACCCCTAATCTGCCGACCCGATATCGCCACCGCCTACATTATAGCTATTAACCCCTAATCTGGTGTCCCTAACACCGCCGACCCCTACATTATAGTTATTAACCCCTAATCTGCCCCCACAATGTCGCCGCAATCTAACTACAAGTATTAACCCCTAATCTGCCGACCGCAAATCGCCGCCACTATAATAAATGTATTAACCCCTAAACCGCCGCACTCCCGCCTCGCAAACACTATAATACATTTTATTAACCACTAATCTGCCCTCCCTAACATCGCCGCCACCTACCTACAATTATTAACCCCTAATCTCCCGCCCCCAACGTCGACGCTACTATAATAAGGTTATTAACCCCTAAACCTAAGTCTAACCCTTACACTAACACCCCCTAACTTAAATATAATTTAAATAAAACGAAATAAGTTTACTATAGTTAAATAAATGAATCCTATTTAAAACTAAAGACTTACCTGTAAAATAAACCCTAAGATAGCTGCAATATAACTAATAGTTACATTGTAGCTATTTTAGGATTTATTTTTATTTTACAGGCAAGTTTGTATTTATTTTAACTAGGTACAATAGTTATTAAATAGTTAATAACTATTTAATAACTACCTAGCTAAAATAAATACAAATTTACCTGTAAAATAAATCCTAACCTAAGTTACAATTACACCTAACACTACACTATCATTTAATTAATTAATTAAATAAATTAATCATATTTAAAACTAAATACTTACCTGTAAAATAAACCCTAATATAGCTGCAATATAACTAATAGTTACATTGTAGCTATTTTAGCATTTATATTTATTTTACAGGCAACTTTGTATTTATTTTAACTAGGTACAATAGCTATTAAATAGTTATTGACTAATTAATAGCTACCTAGTTAAAATAATTACAAAATTACCTGTAAAATAAATCCTAACCTAAGTTACAATTAAACCTAACACTACACTATCATTAAATAAATTAACTACAAGTACCTACAATTATCTACAATTAAATAAACTAAAGTACAAAAAACCCCCACTAAATTACAAAAAAAAACCCCCACTAAATTACAAAAAATAAAAAAATATTACAAGAATTTTAAACTAATTACACCTAATCTAAGCCCCCTAATAAAATAACAAAGCCCCCCAAAATAAAAAAAAAATGCCCTACCCTATACTAAATTACAAAAGTTAACAGCTCTATTACCTTACCAGCCCTGAACAGGGCCCTTTGCGGGGCATGCCCCAAAGAAAACAGCTCTTTTGCCTGTAAAAAAAAAACAATCCCCCCCCCCACATTACAACCCACCACCCACATACCCCTACTCTAACCCAAACCCCCCTTAAATAAACCTAACACTACCCCCCTGAAGATCTCCCTACCTTGAGTCGTGTTCACCCAGCCGGGCCGAAGTCTTCATCCGATGGGGCAGAAGAGGACATCCAGACCGGCAGAAGTCTTCATCCAAGCGGGGCAAGAAGAGGTCCTCCATCCATCATACAAGTACCAAAATACAAACAAACACTAAATTACCAAAAATAATAAAATATTACAATAATTTTAAACTAATTACACCTAATCTAAGCCCCCTACTAGCTATTAATATAGCTACAATATAACTAATAGTTACATTGTAGCTATTTTAGGATTTATATTTATTTTACAGGCAACTTTGTATTTATTTTAACTAGGTACAATAGTTATTAAATAGTTAATAACTATTTAATAACTACCTAGCTAAAATAAATACAAATTTACCTGTAAAATAAATCATAACCTAAGTTACAATTACACCTAACACTACACTATCATTAAATTAACTAAATAAATGAATCCTATATAAAACTAAAGACTTACCTGTAAAATAAACCCTAATATAGCTGCAATATAACTAATTGTTACATTGTAGCTATTTTAGCATTTATATTTATTGTAATGGCAACTTTGTATTTATTTTAACTAGGTTCAATAGCTATTAAATAGATATTGACTATTTAATAGCTACCTAGTTAAAATAATTACAAAATTACCAGTAAAATAAATCCTAACCTAAGTTAAAATTAAACCTAACACTACACTATCATTAAATAAATTAACTACAAGTACCTACAATTAAATACAATTAAATAAACTAAACTAAAGTACAAACCCCCCCCCACACTAAATTACAAAAAATAAAAAAATATTACAAGAATTTTAAACTAATTACACCTAATATAAGCCCCCTAATAAAATAAGAAAGCCCCCCAAAATAAAAACATGCCCTACCCTATACTAAATTACAAAAGTTAACAGCTCTATTACCTTACCAGCCCTTAAAAGGGCCTTTTGCTGGGGCATGCCCCAAAGAAAACAGCTCTTTTGCCTGTAAAAAAAAAACACAATACCCCCCCCACATTACAACCCAACACCCACATACCCCTACTCTAACCCAAACCCCCCTTAAATAAACCTAACACTACCCCCCTGAAGATCTCCCTACCTTGAGTCGTGTTCACCAAGCCGGGCCGAAGTCTTCATCCGATGGGGCAGAAGAGGACATCCAGACCGGCAGAAGTCTTCATCCAAGCGGGGCAAGAAGAGGTCTTCCATCCATCAGAAAAGTACAAAAAAACAAACAAACACTAAATTACCAAAAATAATAAAATATTACAATAATGTTAAACTATTTACACCTAATCTAAGCCCCCTACTAGCTATTAATATAGCTACAATATAACTAATAGTTACATTGTAGCTATTTTAGGATTTATATTTATTTTACAGGCAACTTTGTATTTATTTTAACTAGGTACAATAGCTATTAAATAGTTAATAACTATTTAATAACTACCTAGCTAAAATAAATACAAATTTACCTGTAAAATAAATCCTAACCTAAGTTACAATTACACCTAACACTACACTGTC
This sequence comes from Bombina bombina, assembly GCF_027579735.1. Classification (NCBI taxonomy): domain Eukaryota; kingdom Metazoa; phylum Chordata; class Amphibia; order Anura; family Bombinatoridae; genus Bombina; species Bombina bombina. The sequence continues at coordinate 542,023,004 of NC_069502.1, read as the reverse complement.
ATTAAATTAACTAAATAAATGAATCCTATATAAAACTAAAGACTTACCTGTAAAATAAACCCTAATATAGCTACAATATAACTAATAGTTACATTGTAGCTATTTTAGCATTTATATTTATATATTATCCAAGATGGCGTCCCTTGAATTCCGATTGGCTGATAGGATTCTATCAGCCAATCGGAATTAAGGTAGGAAAAATCTGATTGGCTGTGTTTGCGAGGCGGGAGTGCGGCGGTTTAGGGGTTAATACATTTATTATAGTGGCGGCGATTTGCGGTCGGCAGATTAGGGGTTAATACTTGTAGTTAGATTGTGGCGACATTGGGGGGGGGGCAGATTAGGGGTTAATAACTATAATGTAGGGGTCGGCGGTGTTAGGGACACCAGATTAGGGGTTAATAGCTATAATGTAGGCGGCGGCGATATCGGGTCGGCAGATTAGGGGTTAATACTTGTAGTTAGATTGCGGCGACATTGGGGGGGGCAGATTAGGGGTTAATAACTATAATGTAGGGGTCGGCGGTGTTAGGGACACCAGATTAGGGGTTAATAGCTATAATGTAGGCGGCGGCGGCGATATCGGGTCGGCAGATTAGGGGTTAATACTTGTAGTTAGATTGCGGCGACGTTGGGGGGGGCAGATTAGGGGTTAATAACTATAATGTAGGGGTCGGCGGTGTTAGGAACACCAGATTAGGGGTTAATAGCTATAATGTAGGCGGCGATATCGGGTCGGCAGATTAGGGGTTAATACTTGTAGTTAGATTGTGGCGACGTTGGGGGGGCAGATTAGGGGTTAATAACTATAATGTAGGGGTCGGCGGTGTTAGGGACACCAGATTAGGGGTTAATAGCTATAATGTAGGCGGCGGCGATATCGGGTCGGCAGATTAGGGGTTAATACTTGTAGTTAGATTGCGGCGATGTTGGGGGGGGGCAGTTTAGGGGTTAATAACTATAATGTAGGGGTCGGCGGTGTTAGGGACACCAGATTAGGGGTTAATAGCTATAATGTAGGCGGCGGCGATATCGGGTCGGCAGATTAGGGGTTAATACTTGTAGTTAGATTGCGGCGACGTTGGGGGGGGCAGATTAGGGGTTAATAACTATAATGTAGGGGTCGGCGGTGTTAGGGACACCAGATTAGGGGTTAATAGCTATAATGTAGGCGGCAGCGATATCGGGTCGGCAGATTAGGGGTTAATACTTGTAGTTAGATTGCGGAGACGTTGGGGGGGCAGATTAGGGGTTAAACACTATAATGTAGGGGTCGGCGGTGTTAGGGACACCAGATTAGGGGTTAATAGCTATAATGTAGGCGGCGGCGATATCGGGTCGGCAGATTAGGGGTTAATACTTGTAGTTAGATTGCGGCGATGTTGGGGGGGCAGATTAGGGGTTAATAACTATAATGTAGGGGTCGGCGGTATTAGGGACACCAGATTAGGGGTTAATAGCTATAATGTAGGTGGCGGCGATATCGGGTCGGCAGATTAGGGGTTAATACTTGTAGTTAGATTGCGGCGACGTTGGGGGGGGCAGATTAGGGGTTAATAACTATAATGTAGGGGTCGGCGGTGTTAGGGACAGCAGATTAGGGGTTAATAGCTATAATGTAGGTTGCGGCGATATCCGATCGGCAGATTAGGGGTTAAATAATGTTATTATAGGGTTTGCGATGTGGGGGGGCCTCGGTTTAGTGGTTCATAGGTAGTTTATGGGTGTTAGTGACTTAGTGTACTAAAACATACCGAATTTCGGAACCGAATAGAACCGAATTCAGGCGAATCCAAATAAATACGAAACGAATTTATTCGGATCTGAATAAATCCGAAACGAATTTATTCAAATTTTGCCGAATCCGATTCGATCCGAAACGAAATTCGAAAAGTCCGAATCGATCCGAACCGAAAACTAACCGAATTTTTTAGCCGTGCACATGTCTAATGCTGATTGGCTGCTGTTCATTTCTTCCTTATTTTACCTGTAGCTGGGCAGTAACTGAAAGATAACTTTTTACAGAACAATTACTCTGGTGAGCTGAATTTTTTTTTGAGGTAAGCTATCTTTGTTTTTTATATAGAGATGCTCAGGTGATATTTTCCTAGTAGCTTTTTACAGTTATGTTGTATCACTTTCAAGTGATTTAGCACATGAGTATTATGTCCCTTTAAAGATACTAAACATCTCTTAGGTTATTTACAAACTGAATCTTGGTGGAATGAGAGTGGATGGCTCTCTATAGATGTTTCTTCATTATATTTATGTATACCCCATGATAACAGAATTTATGCTTACCTGATAAATTACTTTCTCCAACGGTGTGTCCGGTCCACGGCGTCATCCATTACTTGTGGGAAATATTCTCCCCCACAGGGAAAGGCAAGGAGAGCACACAGCAAGAGCTGTCCATATAGCTCCCCCTCTGGCTCCGCCCCCCAGTCATTCGACCGACGGTTAGGAGAAAAAGGAGAAACTATAGGGTGCCGTGGTGACTGTAGTGTATAAAGAAATTTTTTTCAACCTGATTAAAAAACCAGGGCGGGCCGTGGACCGGACACACCGTTGGAGAAAGTAATTTATCAGGTAAGCATAAATTCTGTTTTCTCCAACATTGGTGTGTCCGGTCCACGGCGTCATCCATTACTTGTGGGAACCAATACCAAAGCTTTAGGACACGGATGAAGGGAGGGAGCAAATCAGGTTACCTAAACGGAAGGCACCACGGCTTGCAAAACCTTTCTCCCAAAAATAGCCTCCGAAGAAGCAAAAGTATCAAATTTGTAGAATTTGGCAAAAGTGTGCAGAGAAGACCAAGTTGCTGCCTTACATATCTGGTCAACAGAAGCCTCGTTCTTGTAGACCCATGTGGAAGCCACAGCCCTAGTAGAGTGAGCTGTGATACGGTCAGGAGGCTGCCGTCCGGCAGTCTCATAAGCCAAGCGGATAATGCTTTTCAGCCAGAAAGAGAGAGAGGTAGCAGTAGCTTTTTGACCTCTCCTCTTACCAGAGTAAACGACAAACAAAGATGAGGTTTGTCTAAAATCTTTTGTTGCTTCTAAATAGAACTTTAAAGCACGAACAACATCTAAATTGTGTAATAAACGTTCCTTCTTTGAAACTGGATTCGGACACAAAGAAGGAACAACTATTTCCTGGTTGATGTTCTTGTTGGAAACAACTTTTGGAAGAAAACCAGGCTTAGTACGCAAAACAACCTTATCTGAATGAAAAACCAGATATGGTGGATTACACTGCAAAGCAGATAATTCAGAAACTCTTCTAGCAGAAGAAATAGCAACCAAAAACAGAACTTTCCAAGATAATAACTTAATATCTATGGAATGTAAAGGTTCAAACGGAACCCCTTGAAGAACTGAAAGAACTAAATTTAGACTCCAAGGAGGAGTCATGGGTCTGTAAACAGGCTTGATTCTAACCAAAGCCTGAACAAAAGCTTGTACATCTGGCAAAGCTGCCAGTCGTTTGTGCAACAAGACGGATAATGCAGAAATCTGTCCTTTTAGAGAACTAGCTGACAACCCTTTATCCAAACCTTCTTGGAGAAAGGAGAGAATCTTTGGAATTTTAATCTTACTCCAGGAGAATCCTTTGGATTCACACCAACAGATATATCTTTTCCATATTTTATGGTAAATCTTTCTAGTCACAGGTTTTCTGGCTTGGACCAGAGTATCTATCACAGAATTTGAAAACCCACGCTTGGATAAAATCAAGCGTTCAATTTCCAAGCAGTCAGCTGCAGAGAAACTAGATTTGGATGTTCGAATGGACCTTGTACTAGAAGATCCTGTCTCAAAGGTAGCTTCCATGGTGGAGCCGATGACATATTCACCAGGTCTGCATACCAAGTCCTGCGTGGCCACGCAGGAGCTATCAGAATCACCGAGGCCTTCTCCTGTTTGATCCTGGCTATGAACCTGGGAAGGAGAGGAAACGGTGGAAACACATATGCTAGGTTGAACGACCAAGGCGCCACTAATGCATCCACTAGAGTCGCCTTGAGATCCCTGGATCTGGACCCGTAGCAAGGTATCTTGAAGTTCTGACGGGACGCCATTAGATCCATGTCTGGAATGCCCCATAATTGTATTAACTGAGCAAAGACCTCCGGATGGAGTTCCCACTCCCCCGGATGGAAAGTCTGACGACTCAAATAGTCCGCCTCCCAGTTGTCTACTCCTGGGATGTGAATAGCAGATAGATGGCAGGAGTGATTCTCTGCCCATTGGATTATCTTGGTAACTTCCTTCATCGCTAGGGAACTCTTTGTTCCCCCCTGATGATTGATGTACGCAACAGTCGTTATGTTGTCCGACTGAAATCTTATGAACCTGGCTTCCGCTAGCTGAGGCCAAGCCAGGAGCGCATTGAATATAGCTCTTAGTTCCAAAATGTTTATCGGGAGAAGCGACTCTTCCCGCGACCATAGGCCCTGAGCTTTCAGGGAGTCCCAGACCGCGCCCCACCCCAAGAGGCTGGCGTCGGTCGTGACGATGACCCACTCCAGTCTGCGGAAACTCATTCCCTGAGACAGGTGATTCTGGGTCAACCACCAGAGAAGTGAGTCCCTGGTTACCTGATCTACTTGAATTTGGGGAGACAAGTCTGTATAGTCCCCATTCCACTGATTGAGCATGCATAGCTGTAATGGTCTTAGATGAATTCGAGCAAAAGGAACCACATCCATTGCTGCGACCATTAGTCCTATTACTTCCATGCATTGAGCTATGGAGGGTTGAGGAATAGAATGAAGAACTCGACAAGCTTTTAGAAGCTTTGCCTTTCTGACTTCTGTGAGAAAGATCTTCATTTCCACAGAATCTATTATTGTTCCCAGAAAAGGAACCCTTGTGGACGGTGACAGTGAACTTTTTTCTATGTTCACCTTCCACCCGTGAGATCTGAGAAAGGCCAACACAATGTCTGTATGAGCCCTCGCTTTGGAAAGGGACGACGCTTGGATTAGGATGTCGTCTAGATAAGGTGCTACAGCGATGCCCCTCGGCCTTAGGACCGCTAGAAGGGACCCTAGCACCTTTGTGAAAATTCTGGGAGCGGTGGCTAAACCGAATGGAAGAGCCACAAACTGGTAATGTTTGTCCAGAAAGGCGAACCTCAGGAACTGATGATGAGATTTGTGGATTGGGATATGCAGATACGCATCCTTTAGATCCACGGTAGTCAAAAATTGACCCTGCTGGATTGTTGGTAAGATTGTCCGAATGGTTTCCATCTTGAAGGATGGAACTCTGAGGAACTTGTTTAATATCTTTAAATCCAGAATTGGCCTGAAAGTTCCCTCTTTTTTGGGAACCACAAACAGGTTTGAGTAAAAACCTAGACCTTGTTCCCCGGAGGGGACTGGGTTTATCACTCCCATCTTTGATAGGTCTCTTACACAATGTAAGAATGCCTGTTTCTTTATCTGGTCTGAAGATAAGCGAGACAGGTGGAACCTTCCCTTTGGAGGAAGTCCCTTGAATTCTAACAGGTATCCCTTGGAAACTATCTCTAGTGCCCAGGGATCCAGAACATCTCTTGCCCAAGCCTGAGCGAAGAGAGATAGTCTGCCCCCTACCAGATCCGGTCCCGGATCGGGGGCTACCCCTTCATGCTGTCTTGGTAGCAGCAGCAGGTTTCTTGGTTTGTTTACCCTTGTTCCAGCCTTGCATGGGCTTCCAAGCGGGTTTGGGCTGGGCCGCGTTACCTTCTTGTCTAGCGGCAGTGGAGTTATTAGCCGGTCCGTTCCTGAAATTGCGAAAGGAACGAAAATTAGACTTGTTCTTAGCCTTAAAAGGCCTATCCTGTGGGAGGGCATGGCCCTTACCCCCAGTGATGTCTGAAATAATTTCCTTCAATTCCGGCCCAAAAAGGGTCTTACCCTTGAAAGGAATATTCAGTAACTTAGTCTTGGACGACACATCTGCCGACCAGGATTTTAGCCAAAGCGCCCTCCGCGCTACTATAGCAAAACCTGAGTTTTTCACCGCCAATTTCGTTATTTGAAAGGCGGCATCCAATATAAAGGAATTAGCTAACTTTAATGCGTGAATTCTGTCCATGACTTCTTCATAGGAAGTCTCTTTCTGGAGCGACCTTTCTAGTTCTTCGAACCAAAAGGACGCCGCTGAAGTGACAGTAATAACACACGTAGCTGGTTGAAGGATGAACCCTTGCTGAACAAAAATCTTTTTAAGCAATCCTTCCAATTTTTTATCCATAGGATCTTTGAAAGCGCAGCTGTCCTCTATAGGAATAGTTGTGCGCTTCGCTAGTGTTGAAACAGCTCCCTCAACCTTCGGGACCGTTTGCCATGCGTCCCTTCTAGGGTCTACTATGGGAAACATTTTCTTAAATATAGGAGGTGGGGCAAAGGGTACACCTGGCTTCTCCCACTCCTTTTCCACTATGTTCGCTACCCTCTTAGGTATTGGAAAAGCGTCGTCGTGCACTGGGACCTCTAAAAATGTGTCCAATTTGCACAACTTCTCTGGTACTACCATGGAATCACAGTCATCCAGAGTAGCTAATACCTCCTTAAGCAAAGCGCGGAGATGTTCTAGTTTAAACTTAAATGCCACTAGATCAGGTTCTGCCTGTTGAGAAATTTTTCCTGAATCTGAAATTTCACCCTCAGACAGCCCTTCCCTTACAGCCAATTCCGATTGATGCGAGGGTAAAATAGATAAGGCATCGTCAGCGTCTGATTGTTCATCCTTTTTATCTGTATTTAAAACTGAACAATCACGCTTTCTCTGAAAAGCTGGCAGTTTGGATAAAAGATTTGCTATAGAATTATCCACTACTACTACTGATAATTGTTGCATAGAAATAAGCACTGGCGCGCTAGGTGTCGCCTGCGCGGGCAAAGCTGGTGTAGACACAGAAGGAGAGGATGTAGAGCTATCCCCACTACCTTCATTAGATAAATCATCTTGGGCAACATTATGAAAAATAACAGAGCTGTCCTGATTTTGTTTGGACGCTATGGCGCAATTATCACAAACACTCGAAGGGGGAACCACATTTGTCTCTATACACACAGAACATAGGTTATCTGATGGAACAGACATGTTAAACAGATTTAGGCAGGCAAACAATGCAATAAAAACGATTTTAAACAAAAACGTTACTGTCTCTTTAAATAATAAAATGACACATTTATTTCTGAATGTTCAAAAAACTATGAAGCCAATATCCGATTTTTCTGAAATTTGGACCCCAGAGTCTTAATGCTTAGAAAGTATTGCACAGCAAATATGGAGACTCTAGCTCTTAAAACAAGCAAACCGGAGCTAATTGTTGGATTTAACCGTTTTTATACACTACAATCCCTGCTACAGACTTGTTGCAGCTTTTTACCTTCCTTAGGGGTCACCATTCACAGAAAAAAGCCTTTTGGAGTCACTTTCTGAGCCACAGGACCCTATCTGCATGCACTGCCTTGTAAATCAACTGTGCAGCTGAAGCACCAAAATGAGGCTTCCTCCCTCAGCACACTAGAGTGAAGGGGCCTTCCTGACTAGATTTAGGTGTCTAAAACAAGCCAGATCAATAAAAAACGTTCCCAAGTGTATGTGAGCTTATAAAATATTTCAAATGGTATCATATTGTAATAAAAACCAATCGATTTTGCCCCTAACAGTGTCTACCAGCATAAAAAACAAAAAGGGGAAGCCTGTTATCTTTTTTGCTGAGGTGAAAGAAAAATGGCTTACCTTTTCCCCTGAGGGGAAAAATGACTGTCATCTAGCATTAGCCTGTGTTGTTAGAAGGAGACTAGTCATACCTGAAGCAGATGAGTCTGCAAACTGTTACCCCCAACTGAAGTTCTCTTGTTTCAACAGTCCTGCGTGATAACAGTAATGGATTTTAGTTACTGTCTGCTAAAATCATAGCCCTCTTAAACAGAAATCTTCATCACTTTTCTGTTATAGAGTAAATAGTACAAGCCAGCACTATTTTAAAATAACAAACTCTTGATAGAAGAATAAAATACTACAACTAACAACACAAACTCCTCGCCATCCCCGTGGTAGATGCTACTTGTTCAGAGCGGCAAGGAGAATGACTGGGGGGCGGAGCCAGAGGGGGAGCTATATGGACAGCTCTTGCTGTGTGCTCTCCTTGCCTTTCCCTGTGGGGGAGAATATTTCCCACAAGTAATGGATGACGCCGTGGACCGGACACACCAATGTTGGAGAAAAAGGGGTTATTGCTATCAGATAATTTCTAGCAAATTTCTCAGAATATATCATTCCTTTCCAAGATTTTGTGATTGATTTAACATGGATTCTTTTAACACATAAATATTTTGAATTTGAGAGAGAGTTTTTTTTTTTTTTTTGCAGAGATGTGGGACAGTGGGGCTAAATGTTCCCTGTCTTATGCCAACCTATATTTAGGTAGGGGTAGCTGTCCCACATCTATGCTTTAAATAATCTTTTCTGAGACAACATCAAATTTATAAAAGATTTATTAATGACTTAATTCTAATTTAGAGAGGAGGGCATCCCTCAGCACTTACATTTGTTGACTGGATCAATCATAATGATCTTAAGCTATCATTAGACAACAATAAAAAATTTTGATGTTACCCTTATGGGTCATCCAAATGGGAATGTAACTACAGATGTTTAGCGAAAGCCTAAAGCAGGTAATACATTGTTGCAAGTGAAAAGTAGCCATACACATCATGTCCCTTATGCTGTAGCAAATGGGCAATATATATGTCTAAAAAGAAATTGTTCAGAAGAAACACACTATGCACAACAAGCAACACAATTCACCCAATATTTGAAAGCTAGAGAATATCCGGCTGATGTTATCATAAGGGCCAAGCATGATATTGATTGCATAGATCACAAAAAGCTACTACAGGATAGATCTAAACAGTGTGTATCAGGCTTTTGTGCCATAATATTTGTGCAGTACTCAGTATGATCAGGTGTGTAGAATTATTAAAAAGCATTTTAAAATGTTTGCTGCCGCTGACAAATTGACAAGAGTAGTTAAAGTGGTATCAAATGTTCACACAGGAGGGGCTCTCGTTGGGCAACATTTTGTCCCCATCAGTTTTAAAACCAGTTACCATAACACAGAGCTCTTGGCTAACCCATCTAGGTATGCACAGGTGTGAACACACTAGATGCAGGGCTTGTGACTATGTTGAAGTTGATAAAGCATTTACTTATATGGTAACCAACAAAATATATTCTATAAAGAGGTTTCTAAATTGTACCTACACTTATGTCATTTACCTTGCATCATGTGTATCCTGTCATATTCAGTATGTAGGTCTCACAACACGTGACGTTAAAAACAAAATTAGAAAACACTTGTCTTCATCACAACTGGTACCTCTACCACACCACTTGTGCAGCATTTTGCACAGTATCACAACTGCAGTGAGGCTACCTTTAGATGGAAAGTAATTGAACAAATGAGACCAAAGTGTGGAGGTGATAGGGACAGATTTTTGAACAAACGTGAGATGTTTTGGATTTTTGATTTATGCTCTACAGTGCCTCAGGACTTGAATTCCGATTTAATTAATTATTTAGAATAGTGTATATCAGATAAACAAAATAAGTATCAACTTGCAATTCTCCAATAATTTAAACAACAAAAATATATAACTCCACTTTTGAATTGATGGGCTTAGAGTTTTTCTATGACATTGAATTAAAGAGTTCCTTTATTCATCGATATTATTATTAGTGCTTTATCTATGTGAGGATGTATTGGAATTTAACTGATTATTTAACAGCTAATTGTATTTTTCTTTTGCAAAAATATGCATGTGTCTCATAGTTAGACTATGGAATCACTTAAGATCAATTGACCCAGAGTTTGATGTGTATACATGATGTCTTTTTGAAACTGATATATATATATAGCGCTGCGGAATCTGTTGGCGCTCTAAAAATAACCGATAATAATAATAATAAAGCCTTGTTCCTTTAAAGAAATCTAGTAATTCAATGATGTCATAAATCTGTGTGCCAATTAAATTAGTTTTTACTCTTTTTAAACTGGCTCAATACACTTGTAATTTAAGCCATGATTACGGCTAAAAGCTGAAACACATGATAGGCTTTGTATAGCCTACATATGCTGCTGGACAATCTCATCGTCATTTATGATCCTATGGTCTATATTTGTTGACCTTTATGATATTGGTCTGAAGCCCTCCTGCTTATATCGTCCCACAGACTTTGGGTGACCAGTTTTTCCATTGGAAACATTCGCATATGAGACTGGCCTCTCATCCTGATGTAATCTCACGTGATCTGACATCTGACATTCCTGGGCTACACTCTGAGTCTTTTGGGCGACTTTGTTAGTCCCGTACCACCTAGCTAGGCACTCTGGTTGTGCCGCCATCTCTGTGAGTAGCCACCCTTAGGGGTCGAGTGTGTCCCTCTGTGTATGGTTTGTGCTTTGTGCAGACAATATTACCCTATGTGGCGCCTCTCTCTTTCTAACAGGATTCCTTCATTGATCTACTTTATCAAGCGTGCGGCCTGATTTTTTCCAGCTTTCTACATCTTTTACATTAGCGCACCTCTAAAGGACTTTGGTTTCCTAGTTCATCCTTTCATGACACACACTAGTGTTGTTCCTGTTTTATCTTGATGAAAAAAAGTTAACTTTTATCATACAGAAACTTTGGCTTGCTGGATCTTTTTCTTCTTTGCTCCATTTAAGAAGATGACAACATGTTCTAGATATTCTAAATCACGATTATTCAAAACACAATTTTTGGGACTTCTGATTTTTTTAAAAAAAGATCTTGTCACCAACAAACAAGATGGAACAGCAAACAATTAAGAGCTAGATTATTAGCGGTGCGCTAATTGTTGAGTGTGAGAGAAAAAGGGTTTATCGCGGCTGATTGCGCGCATAGGGTTTTTTGCTCATATTACAAGTTGAAAGTAAATTTGACTGCTTCAGCACAATTGAAGTCAATGCTCATAAGTTTAGCGTGACCTCAGACCTCTGGTTACCTGTTTTGCCAAACAAAAAAGTCTCACAAAACACTTACGGCTAGATTTGGAGTTTGGCGGTAGATGGCCTGCTAACGCTCCGCGTGGTTTATTTCTAACGCACGGCATTGTTTGACTCCGGTATTTAGAGTTCAAAAAAGACCATCTAACGATGCTCCTAACGTGTGTATGTCACATGCGGAATCCTGCCCGCGTTAGACAGTCTCCCATAGAGATCAATGGAAAAGCAAAAAAATAGCTTTTTTCACCTAACACTCGATCTCGCGAGAAATACGCACAGCTCGGTCATATGACGCATACCACATCATGCACAACAATAACACGCTGCAAATGTCACAACAACAATCAATCAACAAAGCACACAAGCATTACACATTCACAAGCGGGGGGATTTTAAATAAAATTTAATACGGGGAATACGCATATACTTTAAGATGCGGAAATTCGCAAAATAACAACAAGGAATAAAAAATATATACATACACTAGAAAAATAATCGCATTCAATATCACTATATATTAGGACAAACATACATATACAACACTTCACTAATACCACACCATCGCAAATTCACATTTAAACAGAATACTATTGGACAATGTTATAGAAAACGAACACTATGACATCATCGCATTCTACACATTCCACAAATACTAACTCAAAATGAGCATGCGCAAATTCACACAACTAATACACATTGCACTAATATTAATTGCTAATAAAGCACACCTGAACACAATTTACAACGGAAATTGGTACATCATTAAACATTTACACAGGGTATATAAGCACCACACAAGCATGGCTTCTTTGACTGTGTTGCTGGTGGGTCTTTGGAGATTGGAGGTTTAAGATTAGAGAGTTTGTGCATTATTGTGAGTGAGTTAGTGTTAGCGTGAGAGAGTCAGTTGTTAGTGTTATCGTGAGTGAGTTAGTGGGAGTGGGAGAGAGTCAGTTAGTGGGAGCGTGAGTGAGTTAGTGGTAGTGGGAGTTGTTAGTGAGAGTTGTTAGTGAGAGTTAGTGCTAGTGTGAGTCAGTTAGTGGGAGCGTGAGTTAGTGGTAGTGGGAGTTAGTGAGAGTTAGTGGGAGTGTTTGTTAGTGAGAATTAGTAGTAGTGTGTTAGTGAGAATTAGTAGTAGTGTGAGTTAGCGAGCGAGTGATTTTTCTGTACACTTAACACATTTACACGCAAACACATTCAATACATACATACACTTATCAATAACACTACATACACTCCATACCCCATACCCCCTCATACTACACTCCATACCCCATTCCCTGTAGTCCCATTTCCTTTCATCCCATTTACTCTTATCCCATACCCCATACCCATCCCATACCCATCCCCTAGTTACATTTAGTTTACATATCCTCCTTTTAGTCTTCTTCTTCTTTTGGTTTATTTAAATACTCCTTACCCTCTTTGTTTTTTTAGATCCCTCTCACACTTTCAGCACTTTTTTTGTCTTTTTAGTTCTTTATTTTGACCCCCTTTCATTTCATCACACTCACTTTTTGTTTGATTATTTGGGGTTTAGTTTAGGGAACAGATGGAGGGCAGGCAGGGGAGAGGTAGAGGGGGGAAGAGAGGGAGGGGGAGAGGAACAGGGCAGGAAGGGGGCAGGAAGGGGGGCAGGAAGCGGGGGTGGAAGCGGTGGGTGGACCCAGCCCTTTGGTTCAAGATGAACAAGTGGCTGGGCCCAGTGGCGGACAGAGTAGGGCTTCACAATCCGGGAAACAGAGGGCATCGTCACAGGGGAAGGCCAAGGCGACTAGGGAGGCAAGGTTTTCGATGGAGGAGAAGGAGGCCCTCGTAGAGGCCTATATGGCCAGGTATAGGAGGCTGCAGCACCAGAAGACTACCCCGACTGAGAAGAGGAGGCTCTGGAATGAGATAAGGAATGCAGTCAATGCAGTGGGTGGCCGGAACAGAGATATGGACTCTATAAAACATCGCTACCGGGACTGTAAGATGGATCTCAAGAAAAAGTTAAGCCTGGAGGCCCGACATTCCGCAGGAACCGGTGGTGGCCCTGCCCTGGAAATCGAGTACTGCCGATGGGAGGAAATGTTGCGGCCCAGCATCTCCGAGGTGGATGTAGTCGGTATCGGCGGAATTGATACCGGGAACCTGCCATTCTCATCTGACGGTAAGCTCATTGAAGAATAAATTCACATACGAATGTATTTTAAGGGACACTATATGCAAACCTTTACTTTCATGATTGAGGTAGAGAATACAATTTGACAAAACATTCAAATGTACTTATATTACCTAATTTGAATCATTCTTGAGATATATTTTAATGAAGAAATAGCCATGCACACGGTGAACCAATCCCAGGAGGCAGCTATATTCAGCTAACAATCAGCATCTAAGCATATTTAGATATGCTTTTCAGCAAAAAATATCCAGAGAATGAAGCTAATTAGATAAGAAAAGTACATTAGAAAGTTGATTATAAATGTATGCTTCTAAATCATGAAAGATAAAACATTGGGTTTCATGTCCCTTTAAGGATCAGATTAATGCTATAACGTTGTTTACACGCATTCAATTACTTTGCGGTTACATCAGTATCTAGGCTATAGGTTAGGTGTGCATTTAAACAGACTGAAAACAAACGCTAAAACATTCAGATTGACCAGAGATATCACAAACACGGTTTAGAAAATGCGGAAATCGTATTGATTGTTAGATTTCAAAGTGGATTAATGATTCTGCATTTGTAATTGTATCGTAAGCTAAGTCATTTAAAGCTTCATTTGCAAATATGCTAATATATACAATTTTTATTTTTTTAAATATACAGAGTCTGGGGAGGAGGCAGCACAACAAATACAGCCTCCTCCATCTCCCCGGGATGAGAGTGGTGGGGAGGAATTTCCACTTCGGAGGGAAGAGGCCCCCCGTGACGAAGAGGGCACGGAAGCAGATGAAGAGGCCCCGGAAGCAGAGGAGGAGGCCGCTGAACCAGAGGCCCCTCAAGGACCCGCACACCGCCGTGCACGGGCACCCCGCCGTGCACGGGTACCCCGCCAAGCACAACAAGAGGAAATAGCGGAGGTGCGGGTTCTACTGGACTACATAGACCAGATGCGTAACTCCCGGATACAAAATATCGAAGGCCGAACTCGAATTCTTGATGGAGAAAACCAAATAATTGAAGGCCAAAGCCAAATAATAAACATACTTAATAGAATAGAACAAGGGCAAAACAGAATCATTAATCTACACCAAGAGATGTTTAATTTTTTCCGGGAGGCGCATGCTGGTCTGCCTCCTGGTCCGCCTCCTGCTGCTGGGCCTCCTGCTGCTGGGCCTCCTGCTGCTGGGCCATCTTCTCCTGCCGGGCCATCTTCTCCTGCCGGCCCATCTTCTCCTGCCGGGACATCTCCTCCTGCCGAGCCATCTTCTCCTCTTCAGCCATCTTCTCCTCCTCAGCCATCTTCTCCTCCTCAGCCATCTTCTCCTCCTCAGCCATCTTCTCCTCCTCACCTTGGTCGTCCCAGTACTCTTCCTTCCACTCTTCCCACAACATCTCCAAGGAGAACTCGTCAGAGTCGGCAGTTGCCCCTCCCAGAGCCTCAGCCCCGTGGGAAGAGGGGAAGGAAGAGGAAGTAAGTATTTGTTTTCATGTTTAATGTTTTTTTTATTTAATGTGTAATGGATAGGTATGTGATGATGTTGTTTTCATACACTTGTGGACCACACTCTGTATATAATCTACTTCTATGGGACCGGGTCCATGGAGGCAGATTGTTTGCAGAGTGTGGGTTATAAGTGTGTGAAAACCACATCATCACATACCTATCCTTGTTCATGATATTGATTGGTTTCTGTGATGTGATGTCCAAACTGTTTCCCGAATCGCAAACAAAATTACCATTACAATTATCCATGATGGCATATTACTGTTTGAATGCCAATAACACAGCTTAAAGGGACAGTCAGAAAATTATTGATTACAAAGAAAACACAGTATTACGCATTATCAAGTTGGAAACAACAAAACATGGAGAAATACGTGTGACTTATGTGCTTACCCTTGTATCTATGACTATGAAAAATGACCACTAATTTGTTGTTCTGACATAACAACATTTTAGATATCAATGATCAATACATGGTAAATAATATGCTGTATGAGCACAAGGTTTTACATATACAAATGCTATCCAAATGCCCTCTAGTGGTCAAATTGTATAATGATTACATGCACTCTTCAAGCTCGAAGAAATGAGCACACGAACCTCATAGGTTTAGCTAGCAAATTAAAATAAACACAGACAAATGATTAATTGGTGAGAAACATTTGATATCATTGATATTACAAAATTGACTTTTAGAATAATGCAAAACATTATTTGTTTTCTAAACTGTCCCTTTAACAAAATTACATATGCTAACATATATTTGAAGATTGTTGGTATATCTACATGTACTTGTTCAAACAATAAATTTTGAAATCAGATTTATATTGATGTGTTAAATAAAGTCTATTTTCTTAAAGAGACATTATTGTGTTAATTTATTTTTATAAAGACATTTGTTTTAACAATGAATATGGTTTAAAGTCCTTTTAGGAGTGGGGGGTGAAAATATGCTAACAATAATATATTTGGAGATTAACCAATGTGGAACTCATACATGATACAAAAATCAACATTTGCATTAAAGGGACAGTATTCTATATTTTTAACAGAACTGTATGTAATAGACACTACTAGAAACAACAAGATTAACATATACTGATATCAATATTACAAAGCTTTAAACACTTTCAAAGAAAATCGGGTTAGCTCTATTGAAAATATAGATGAACCCCCATTACAACTGTAAAACAAGACAATACACCATCATACACAAAACAGGAGAAAGCTGGAGATGGTACTCACATGAAACTTAGAGGCTTCGCGAGGAGTCTTAAAATTACTTACATTTTATTTGAACAGAAGCAAAATGAAACGTGTATTTGTTAAACAATGGACTATCTAACTAGAGAACAAATTAAAAGATTTGATTTATAATGTGAGTGTCTAATGAACCTTTAATAAAATATACAACGAAATTACATTTAGAAGAAGTCGGCATCATATATTTAGCATATGATAAAGATAAATGCATATTGATTACTTTATTCTAACACAATAGCGCATATTTATGAATTAGATATCTTTAACATTAAACACAACAGTCATTTTTCAGAAAAAGGAACATATTGTTGACAAACATATTAAACAACATGAACTATAGAGATTTGCACTTGCCTCGAAATATCATATGCATGAAAACATTTTGCTTTCGTTCGTTTATTCAACCAGACATCCAGCAAAAGAGAATGTGGTGGTCTTTATCAGCTACGGGTCAACAATGTAACATGATGCAAAAAATCCATATTCGCAAGGTTTTTAAAATTGGCTTCATTCACAAACGTGTTTAACGTGCACAAACAAATATTGCGGGACTACGTAATACAATCAGACTTTTTTTACCTTTGCATGTGACGTCTTAATTAACATGGCGCTTACTTGATCACGTAAGAACGCCATCCAATAAAAGGCACATTCTTGATCACGTAAGAACGCAAAAAAAAAAGGCGCATCCTTGATCGCGTCAAAACGCCATCCAATAAAAGGCACATTCTTGATCACGTAAGAACGCAAACCAAAAAAAGGCGCATCCTTGATCACGTCAAAACGCAATCCAATAAAAGGCACATTCTTGATCACGTAAGAACGTCAGTCAATACAAGGAATCATTGGACAGCCTGGCAGGTGACGTCTTAAGCAACATGGCGCATCCGAGATCGCTGAAAAACTACAGCCAATACAAGGACTCAGTTGACAGCTTGGCATATCAATAAGAAATCTATTTATATTTTAGTAACTAGTATGTGTGTAGATTGCTATCTAGGAATATCACGAAATCATGAATCATCTTTTCGGACTTGACTGTCCCTTTAACTATAGCTATGGTGTATATCTTTAACATTTAAAAGATACACATGAGAAATAGATATGCCATTGATGTTTTAAGATATGTTTAGATTGCTTTGGAATAACAATAATGACACATGTATTGATTAAACGTGTCATTTATTCAAGTTGAAATATGGTCAGCCTACCTATAGCCATATATGGGAGGAGAAGTATTTTGTTAACATATTTGTTAAAAAATATTCATCATCTAAAATATGCGCATTACACACAGAGATTTATTTGGTTACACTTTTACAATAAGATAGAATTGAAAATGAAATATATGTGCTGTCAACATTACAATAGGATTGTTTATTAATAAGATTATATGTCCTTGTTCATGTAAAAAGGACAAAAACGCTTTAGAAATGGAAATACATTCATTAACAATTGTGCTCACCATCACTTAAAGGGACATTATTTTGTTTTTAAAAAGAGGATACACATAGACAATACTATTTCAATAAAATTAACACTTTACAGGGATTATATCATTGTATCAATCCTCAGATCATTTGTTAAAGGTGCATCAATTCATGCAGAGTTTCTAAATACACACATGGATGTGAAAATTGAAATATACATATATACACAAATAACAATCTATATATACATATATAAAAGAATTACTATGCTAATCATAATCATGCAATGATAATGCTTTGAGAAAAATATATAAAGACAAATAATAAAATTACATTGGAGATGTTAATCTTAGTCATTTACAATTGTATTACATATATGATTCTTGAAAATCCATTATTTTTGGTAGGTCCCTTTAAGGATCAACCAGATAAACTAGAGCTTCCTATCAATAAAATGAAGAATGAGGACAAAGAATCGGGCAATGACATGTATTTTATTAGTATGTAAGAAAACATCAACAACGTTTATAAATAATCTTGTAAAAATAAGGAATATTTGAGCCATATGACAAGGTAACAGAGTGCATCACAGTCCATGAAGAGAGTTGCCAAGGGCCAGCATAGCCCCATTGGAGACATATGACAAGGTAACACAGTGCATCACAGTCCATGAAGAGAGTTGCCAAGGGCCAGCATAGCCCCATTGGAGACATATGACAAGGTAACACAGTGCATCACAGTCCATGAAGAGAGTTGCCAAGGGCCAGCATAGCCCCATTGGAGACATATGACAAGGTAACAGAGTGCATCACAGTCCATGAAGAGAGTTGCCAAGGGCCAGCATAGCCCCATTGGAGACATATGACAAGGTAGCACAGTGCATCACAGTCCATGAAGAGAGTTGCCAAGGGCCAGCATAGCCCCATTGGAGACATATGACAAGGTAACACAGTGCATCACAGTCCATGAAGAGAGTTGCCAAGGGCCAGCATAGCCCCATTGGAGACATATGACAAGGTAACACAGTGCATCACAGTCCATGAAGAGAGTTGCCAAGGGCCAGCATAGCCCCATTGGAGACATATGACAAGGTAACACAGTGCATCACAGTCCATGAAGAGAGTTGCCAAGGGCCAGCATAGCCCCATTGGAGACATATGACAAGGTAACACAGTGCATCATAGTCCATGAAGAGAGTTGCCAAGGGCCAGCATAGCCCCATTGGAGACATATGACAAGGTAACACAGTGCATCACAGTCCATGAAGAGAGTTGCCAAGGGCCAGCATAGCCCCATTGGAGACATATGACAAGGTAACACAGTGCATCACAGTCCATGAAGAGAGTTGCCAAGGGCCAGCATAGCCCCATTGGAGACATATGACAAGGTAACACAGTGCATCACAGTCCATGAAGAGAGTTGCCAAGGGCCAGCATAGCCCCATTGGAGACATATGACAAGGTAACACAGTGCATCACAGTCCATGAAGAGAGTTGCCAAGGGCCAGCATAGCCCCATTGGAGACATATGACAAGGTAACACAGTGCATCACAGTCCATGAAGAGAATTGCCAAGGGCCAGCATAGCCCCATTGGAGACATATGACAAGGTAACACAGTGCATCACAGTCCATGAAGAGAGTTGCCAAGGGCCAGCATAGCCCCATTGGAGACATATGACAAGGTAAAAGAGTGCAACAGGCACAACAATAAACTTAGAAAAAGGCCAAATGGCAACAATAACAAAAACATCAACATGTGGACGGATGATTCTTATCTGCGCCCTTGGAGCATCTCCAGATCCTCCACTTACTGGTCATCCTCTTCATCGTCCTGTGCATGTCCAGCTCCGGATTCAGGCCTTGAATTTAATAGCATGATCTGCCGCAGAGTCAAATCCTGAACCCGGAGCTGGGCCTGCATGGTGTCGTTCATCCCTCTCAGGACAGCTGCGTTCCTCAACACGGCCTGCTCTACTCGTGCTATACCTTCTAGCATGAGCCATGCTGAGTCACATCCTAAAATAAAGAATAAATCAAATATTAAGGATAATTACACAATAGACGAAAAAATAAGCAAAGATACATTGTCATCATAAAGACAAATCATTCTTTACATCAATTTGTTTAAATTGATTCTTTACACATTAAATATGTTATTCAGACAGACCGAAATCATTAAAGGGACAGTTTACTCAAACATGTTGTCCCCTTTAATTGGTTTTCGATGATCCACTTATACAGCTTGAGTGTATCAAATCTTGTTAAAGGATTTACATTGTACTTACATTAGCAATTTAAATATTTTAATTATACTGTGGTAGGCACACCTATCCTTAAACATTTTGGCGTTGAGGACAAGCTGTGTAAACATAGCAACCTGAAGAAATTACATTCCCACTGGGTTAGACAAGAGATAATGTATCAACATTTGTACATAAATTGTTGGATCCAAGTAGTGGTGATTGGTATATGTAGTGATATCAAATTAAAGGGACACTGAACCTAAATATTTAATTGACTGATTCAGATAGAGCATGACATTACAAATATGAAAAAATTACACATATTCTTTAAATGTTAGAATTCTCTAGCTAGATTTTGAATGCAAGAATGTAGGTTTATAGGGCAGGCCATATTTGTTTATCAACTTTGGTTGTCCCTGCTGGTTGATGGATACATTCATCCAACAATAAAGAAATTATGTCCACATTATTTTCTATTTAAAATTAATTCTAGGCATTTCTTTGTTTCAATAAAGATAGCAAGAGAATGAAGAATAATTCATAAGAGTAGTAAATTATAAATTTGATTAACATTGCATGCTCTATTTGAATCACAATAGAAACAATTTTCCTTCAGTGTACCTTTAAGTATCTTATAATGTGGATTTTGAATGATACTTACAGCTGTGCCTGGGAAGGACAATCCGACACCCAGGACAATGAAGGTTGAGACAGGGGGGAGGGATAGGATTGTGTTGGGGAGGGATGGGATTGGGTTGGGGAGGGATGAGCTGCTGCTCCGGGGTAGGCCGTACAGCTGTGGAGTGGTGAGTTGGGGTCTGGGCAGCTGTACGGGCCATAATACGGGGAGAGCGGCGAAGGGGGGTTAAGGGGCGTGTTTTGGGAGGGACAGGGAAGGGGCGTTTTTTGGGAAGGACAGGAAATGACAAATGGGAAGGGCCGGCAGGGGTCTGGGCCTGGGCAGGGGTCTGGGCCTGGGCAGGGGTCTGGGCCTGGGCAGGAGTCTGTGCCTGGGCAGGGGTCTGGGCCTGGGCAGTGGTCTGTGCCTGGGCAGGGGTCTGGGCCTGGGCAGTGGTCTGGGCATGGGCAGGGGTCTGGGCATGGGCAGGGGTCTGTGACTGGTCAGGGGACTGGGCAGGGGCGGAAACCAGATGACCAGAGGTGGAGGATCCATCTGAAAAAAATAATCCAAATATATTAACATCTCATACATCATGAAATCAAATCAACGCATTTCAAATTGATTATATTTTCAATATACTTTGAAGTGTGTTTGAATTTCTAAACAATTATGAAATGAGGATATGGTATGCATATAGGCACTCAGATGAATATCAACGACTGTCTGTACAATTATAACATTATTATTGTGTTTTGGCCTGGAATATGCATGTGACATAATGATGGCATGAATTATAAAATTATAAATAAAAAAATAACATATTTCCATGCTGCCTGATATAGAAAGGGGGCAGTAGTGTATTTGAACAGTCAAATAATATTCCTTTTTAAAGTGCAAAAGCTGTAGACTTTGAATGTCTTCAATAAAATGATTTCCAATAAAGCAACATGTTGGAAACATGATAGATATATTTCACATACCATCAGACTTCAAGGCAGCCTCTTCCTCCTCCGTCACACATGTTAAATCAATCTCTGTAAAACATAACATGTTGTGTACACGTTAAGATCAGATATTATAACATATGTTACTGTTGATCAAAGACACACATCAATGTTGCATTAAAGATATACACACCCAAAGTTATGATTTACATCATTTTGATGGAGCATACAAATGACATTAGATTTGTTATTCTCAATGATTCAGATTTTCGATGTATTGTTTGTATTAATTTTAAAATCATAAAAGGATAGTACATAGAACATTTAAGATTTCTCATGTGTGTATCACTTGATGACTGTTGTCAAAAATGAACATGGAAACAAACATATGCTATACATCTTCTGAATAACAAAGGTGTAGACTAAGAAAGTTTTAATTATTAATCTTTCAATATTCAAAGAAAATTAATATATAATCAGAGGAGTAAATTATATGTTTGTTTCAAATGTTATGCTTCATCAGAATCATGCTCATAATATTGATTACCAATACACCTTCAATGACATATAAATGAGTCAATGGACTTACCAGGAGACCGCAAAGGCGGCTCTGTGTCAGTGCTGGATTCCTGTGGGCTCCCCACACCAACTCTCTCTATGAATGATATAGATATATATTAGTGAACACATTTGGGATAGCACTAAATCACATCTGTAGCGAATTTTAAGAATAATCAACTTGAAAATGTGAAGAATAGAGCAGTCATTAAACAAAAAAATGCTTGATTGAATCAAGGGGATTCTGTTAAAAATTATGTATTGAACATATGTTTAATTTCTGACTATATTAGATATCAAACTCATCTCATACGATGCTATTGCATATCTAAATATACCCATTGATCAATGTTCTTAAAAGAATACACACAAACCACATTTTGAATAACAGCTGTTGACAAATATAAACAAAGACATGTGGCACATCGAGCCATTTGTGCAATGTACAGTAATCTTGTTTAGGACACAACACATATTTATCACAATACAAAACCAAATTGATTAGTACAAATATGTAATCATGGTGCTGTTAGAGTATGCTGATATCTATAAAGTAACTCCAACAGTGAATATGTGAATTATATATCAATTTTGTCTAATCCAAAGAATGTAAAGATGAATGAATCTATTGTTTATTAAAGGGACACTGACATGATTTATTTCAATCATTGATTTCACTGTTCAAACTGTTCCAAATTATTTAACATTGACTCCTATTATAATTTGAATGTTGCTACATTTTAATCTTAAAGGCAGATAAGCAATATTGGATTCAATAAATATTGTTTGTTGAAGGTATCCACCAATCATCAATCAAAACCCAGGTTGGTCAACCAAAATTGAGCTGCAGATAAACGTACATTCTTGATTTTAAAATACATTTAGCAATAGAATATTTCACATATGATTATAGTATTATATTTAAATGTTGATTAATATTGCATGCTCTATCTGAATGACAACATTAATAATTTTAGATCAGTATCCCTTTAATATAAAATTATATTGATTTGACAATGTTGGTGTTAATGAATTCTCTACTCCATATGTTGATGTAATGAATGGGATTGAGCATGCAATTCCAATCTAATATGTTATTTAAGGATATCCTAAGAATTATTTAATTTTCATCTATTAAAGGGACATGAAGCTCTAAATGTGTAATTGTATACTTTTTTAAACTATGTACTACTGTTATCTGAACACATGATTTTAACTTTTGGAAATATGCCAATTTATGCATAGAAAAACAGCCGGATAATACCAGTAATGCATTGTTTCACCTAAACCAAAATCCATTAATTTGTTTATGAACTAAAACAATAGACTGAACCAATGTAGCTCATAAAATGTTTAAACAAAACAATAAAAACACGTTTAAAAATAATTCTATGTAAAATTTAGTTGACATGTCCCTTAAATGACGTGATCAATTTCAAAAATTGAATATATATTTTTAAAATCTAAACATATGCAAAATTGTGTGTATTATTTAAAAATGTATACAAATAAGATTAAGCAATTACACAAGGGAAGAATATAAATTGGACATTCAAAGAATCTTACATTAAAATTAAGACATCCAGAATAGATGGGATATCTTAAATTCAAAACAAAATCAGAGTAGTCTTACAATGTAATACTATTTTTTGGTTTTATTTATTCTTATTTGAAAAAAGTTTTAAAATCCATTTTGAAGATACATATAAATATTGAACAATGTGGATTTAGTATGTAATGTTCTGTCCATGTTTCTAAGACAAATGTCAATTAAAATGAGACATACCATACTGTGACAAGCCCTGCCTTGAGGATCCAGCACCAACATCCAGATCTGTAATATATTAAATGAGGATTGGATATCATTAATACAAATCATGCCATGTTTAAAATCTTTACATTATTAGCAAATCAATTAAAAAATATTAATCCTTTGGTAGTCCCATGAGTTAATTGTTACCTCAATTCAATTCATGATAAATATATCCTGTACTATTTTCAATCGGTTGTGTTGTTTACTGTAGCTTAAATTATTTTTTGTGTTATTTCATTCTCATCAATTGATGGGCATATGTTATAATTTATTTGGATTCTTCTTTTTTTATTATGTATAATATTGAAAATAAGAATACTGTATTCTTCACATATATAATAATTCACATTTCATTTTGACCAACATGTGTAAAGCAATGCCACTTACAGCAAACCCATGTTAACGTGTATGCGCAATTCCATTTTCGCGATCATTGCGCAATGATTCCAAGCGGAATTACGCATCTGTCATTTGACCAACATGTATAAAGCAATGCCACTTACAGCTAACCCATGTTAACGTGTATGCGCAATTCCATTTTCGTGATCATTGCGCAATGATTCCAAGCGGAATTACGCATCCGTCATTTGACCAACATGTATAAAGCAATGCCACTTACAGCTAACCCATGTTAACGTGTATGTGAAATTCCATTTTCGCGATCATTGCGCAATGATTCCAAGCGGAATTACGCATCCGTCATTTGACCAACATGTATAAAGCAATGCCACTTACAGCTAACCCATGTTAACGTGTATGCGCTATTCCATTTTCGCTCTGTGACGCATATTCTGTAGAGCGCAAGAAACATCATTCCTATTTCATGTGTCACTCATATAAAATCAGATATGTAAACATCATATGTAGTGTATGTTGTGAGATCTGTATAGGTTTAGTATCTGACTATATACACATTTTTTAAAAAAAAATCAAATATTAAGATATTATATGAAGTTGGATAGTTACCTGGTTCAGATTCTCCATCATCTCCTCCCAGGCCACCGGACGGAGAAGCAGCTGCCCTGGCCCCCGCGTCAGGACTTTCAGATCCCGCAGCTGGGAGGGAAGAAGAGGAGGCCGAGGATGGCGAGGATCTAAATCTTTTGGGGACCCGGAGATTGAGGAGCTCGCATAAAGTCACCTCATAAGGGAGTAGGTAGAGTTTCCGCGGGGCCTCTCTTTTGCCCCCTCTTTTACGGGCTTGTACCCAGTCCCTTATGAGGTTGACTTTTTTTGTTAAGCGCAACCTCATATCTCCGAATCTCCTCATGATTTGATCCTGGCTCCTCTGGACGTCACACACCAATCTAACCGCATTGGTGATAGACTCCCAGAGGGCCTTCTTAACATGCGCATCTGTCAACCTCCTCTTGTTCCCAAACAGCTGGGGATAAAAGTCCTTGACGGCATGGACCAGTGCAGCGCTCTCCTCCTTGGTGAACCTGGGAGCTGACATGCCTGCTCGGTTGGCTACTAAATATATTATAATAATATTAATATATAACACTGCCTGCAGGCATTAGAGAACTGACAAAGATGGCAACGTTTAATGGACTTTTATATGGTGAAGTAAACATGAGATGCACCATGGGACAAGTTATCTGTACATCTGATTGGATAAAAGTTTTAAATATTGTTAGAATGTCTGTGAGACCATCCTGACTCAAGTTGTGTTTGTGTGATGAACTCTGATTGGCCGTTCCTTAATGTTTCATATCTTAGTAACTTCCTTACACATACCTCCTGGTGGTGCTGTAACTTCATTTTTCATGTAGACTTATTTGTAACTCATGGGCCTGTCATGCGGATATGTGTGACACAGATTTAATATCCATGATCCGTTAAATATTAATGATTAAATTCTCTTTAAAATCTAATACTGTCACATTATTAAATGTTGTAGACATTTCTCGGTTTAATAACGGTCTGTTTCTTTAATACAAATACACATTTAATATTGTATGTCTTTATTGTTCATAAAATCCATTTCTTTACTTATTGTGAAGTATTGATATTGCTCTATTAAATGTATTTCATAATGCACATTGATTGTGTGCTATTGCGTGACATTAGACTCTAATGTTTAAAGATGCTAATCTGGGGTTTCAAGATGCGTTTCCCACGCAATATTTCTGAATGTTCAAATTCAGGTTATAATGTCAGTAACTTGGATAATCTGTTTATAAATGTTAAACTACAGGTTTGTTTGTTATTAGTAAATAAACCTCGAGCTTGTATTTGTCTGAAGTGCTCATATATGTTATTGTGCAATGGCATCTTTATTTTTAAATAGACATTACAACCAAACAATTGTATCAAATGATCTGTAGAGATAGAAAATTGTTTAGACTTTAAAATGTAACTCAATTTATCTTAGTATTTAGATATCCTCAACAGAAGAAATTTAAATGCACATGGTTGAGCCAATCACATAAGGCATCTCTGTGCATCCACCAATCTTCATCTACTGAGCCTATCTCGATATGCTTTTCAAGCAAAGTATGTCAAGATAAGAAGAGAAGTAAATACACTCTTTAAATCTCTTAAAGGGACACTGTCCAAACAAATTTAGCGTTCGTGATTCAGATTGAGCATGAAATGTTAAACAACTTTATAATTTAATCCGATTCTCAAATGTTAATAATTATCTTGTTATCTTTCTTTGCAAATCAATAATGATATTTTAGATTACGGACAATTGTTTCCAAAAACCTGGGTTGTCCTTGATGATTGTTGGATAAATTAATCCAACCAAAAAAAACAAGTTCTGTCCAGAGTACTGAAGCAAATAAATTATCTATTTAATGCCTTATTTTTAAAGTAATGATAGCAACATCACAAGGAGCATTCATAATATGAGACAATTTTTAAAGTTGCTTAAAATAGAATACTCATTCATAATGTATAAATCATTAATTTTTTAACTGTCTCCCTTTAAGTATATTTTGAGTTCATGTCCCTTTAAATAAACATTTCACAATAATGCTTGAAATATCCGAAACCTAGGCACCTTCCTTTTGCTAAATTAGTATAACATATGAGTAAAGCAAATTTAGATTAACTTCTGGATTGTTTTACACACTGACTGAAATATATATTGTAAAGGAGGTATTTCGGAGTCTTCAGCTTAGAGGGACATTAAGCTATATGTTATGTATGCATTTTGGATAAGATTATAATATTTGAACAACTTAATATGTTTTGGTATTCAATCATTAGATTGTAATTATATATATTCTTGGATTAAATACATATCTACATAGGCTATTTTGATGCTGATTGTTGGTTGCACATAGATGCCTTATGTAATTGACTAAGATATGTGCATTGATGTATTTTTTTCAAAGTATATTTAAAGACTGAATGTAATTCTATAGTACTTTCTAAATATGTTTAAATTCTTTTATGAATTATTTAAAAATCAATACACAATATACTTTGTGAATGTCCCTTTAAGGACCAAAACATTTGGAATGTTGATTTAACATTGTCAAAATAAACTAAAGGGGAATGAAAATTATATATAGATATGTGATGTCTAACCCAAGAGGTAAGATTTTAAAAACTACATAATATTAATAACTATAGTTAAATGACTCCACTAGAAAATTAAATCGATTAACCTGGCATCCAATAACTAGCTTGTGAAAAATATCAAGTTAAATGACCTAACATTTAGAAATGTAAAAATTAAAAGAATTTAGAAAATAATGTTTTGAGATAACGAAGGAAGATACAAGATCTTATAAAATTAATTTTACATTCAACAACACTGTCACTTTAATGTAATTGAACCACTTCCCCTTCTTAAAAGTGAAAACAAATAATTTCTGTCAAATTTTGACTACATATCCTAAATTATTTTAACATCTAAGAATTTCCAAACAAAAGCATTGATGGATCTCACTCCCCAATTAATGTTAAAAAAGATAGTTTAATGTAATATTTTCGGAATCAGTGGATTTTCTAAAATTAATGCATTATTTGATCTTATGCATGTGCTTGTCAAATAGCCAACTACCAGTCATGGGAGTCAAATTGTTTTTTATTGACAGATTATATGGATATTTATTATAATCTGTTCAAAAGAGTGTATTTAATAATAAAATGTTTATTATTACCATTTAAAAAATTTAAAGTTTCTGAAACAAAAATGAAAAAATATTCCTGTAAGTCATCAGATGACAATCTGAAATAAAAAAAAAATGTTTTAACAAAGTTAATACACACGTTGTCAAATATTCATAAAATACATTTACAATCATCTTGTGTCTATGCTCTAACTTTGTTCAACATTTTATCAAGATATTTATTAATTAAATTTATAAAAAAAAAAAAACATACACCATTCTATTGTGTAATAAAAAATAAATTTAAATATCTGATTTTCTAATTCTACATAATAATGTATATCACATTTCAACAATATATGTATGCTGAACATAAATGTAATATTTCATGTCCATTCAAATACCTCTATATCAACTATAATATGTATTCCTTTTTCTGATTGTGATTCCTAAATATCTAATTATGAAATAAGTATGACTAATGTATGTAAGCTACCAATATTCAACATTCTTCCTGTGATTCTTAACTAGCATGCATTGGTACACCAACCTGGATAATGCATGGTCTTTGAAAGTCAATTCAGGGCTAAACAGTTGATCTTCAATAGGTGTCTTATTCATCAGTTCATAAAATAGAGGACTGTGAAATACCATCTAAAAAAGTAAAATCATCTAAGTGTCTGATTGTGATCCCTAAATATCTAATTATGAACGAAATATGACTAATGTATGTAAGCTACTAATATTCAACATTCTTCCTGTGATTCTTAACTAGCATGCATTGGTACACTAACCTGGATAATGCATGGTCTTTGAAAGTCAATTCAGGGGTAAACAGTTGATCTTCAATAGGTGTGTTATTCATCATTTCCAAAATAGAGGACTGTGAAATACCATCTAAAAATTAGAAAATAATCTAAGTGTCTCCAATAGGATGCCTCCACAGCCTTATTCTATTAAATAGTTGGCACTTACCATGTGAACATGTCTTTGTATGGTTTTCAAGGTCAGCAGATTGGAAAGATAATGCCAGACATGAACCCATTGGTGTACTTCAATTTCAATCTTGGCTTTTTCCACTGTCAGTCTGGGCAATCTTCACTGTCAGGCTTCTAATTCTTCCCTTTCAGTCTTTAGATTAAGTTAGCTCCCTAATGGCAGAAAAAGTTTAATAAAAATTACTACAAGTGTGTGAATCAGTTCTGTACCCCTCTCCCACCCCCCATTTCAGAATAAATTTCTGTCACTAGCTTACTAAGCGTGTGTAGCATCTTGTGTTATGTTCTATCAAGTGTGAAGATGAGTCATATTGAGCAGGACGAACCTCTAATGTGTGACATTGAACCATAGTCATGCTAGAGGATAGTTATGCTAGAGGATCCCTTTCTGAGTATTTACATTTTAAGTAATGTGTAAACTAAATACTAGTTTAGAAAATGTATGCCATATGATGTATTTGTGTACAATTCATGCCAGCAACAGTCCATACATTTATACTTACCATCTGATGTCCTCTTTAAAAACCAGGTGGCAAAGACTCGCTTCAGGACCCAATGCCCAGAGCATCACCTATATTAATAAATGAAACACATTTTTAGCATTTGATGAACAATCCTAACATGTTTGCACAATTCTCTACTTGTCATTTCCCTAGAGTTCACATCTATTGACAATACTCCAGTCTAACTTCTATTCTTTACCGTCTAAAGTGGCGGTTGATGATGTCTGCTCTGACATTGAGCCCCTCGTCCTGGAATGGCCCCTCTAGAACAGGATCATCCTCCTCATCTCTGAGGAGGTTTCGGTCCGCCGGGACGCCCTGCAGCATCCCAGCCCGCTGTGCAATATTATGCAGGACGCTACAGGCTACAACGATCTTAGCCACCTTCTTTGGGTTGTACTGGAGGGCTCCTCCCGACCTGTCCAGGCACCTGAACCTCATCTTCAGGAGCCCGAACATCCGTTCAACCACCGCCCTGGTTCTCTTATGAGCACTATTGTAGCGCTCCTCAGACACATCAGTCGGGCTACGCAAGGGGGTAATGAGCCAAGGCCGGCTCATGTACCCAGAATCACCTATAAATCATGAACAGAACATAATTCTAACAGAATCCTCAAAATAGTATTTGGAGTCCAATAAAAAGTTTTGTACACGATAATCCACTAACAAATGTTTATTTTAAAAAATAAAAATCTAGTTCAATATTATTCTCTATCTTCCCATTTCATCTAAGACATGCTACATATGCATATTTCTCCTAAATCAAGCCTTGTGTAAAATGCAAACTACATGGTTACATTGCATTCTCTATCTGAGCATTTAAGGTAAGACATGCTACATATCTGCATTGAACTAAAAGACATTAGCTGAAAGAGACAATGACATGGTTAAATTGCATTCGCTAATATCTTCCCATTTCAGCTAAGACATGCTACATATGCATATTTCTCCTAAACCAAACCTTGTGTAAAATGAAAACTACATGGTTACATTGCATTCTCTATCCGAGAATTTAAGGTAAGACATGCTACATATCTGCATTGAACTAAAAGACATTAGCGGAAAGAGACAATGACATGGTTAAATTGCATTCGCTAATATCTTCCCATTTCAGCTAAGACATGCTACATATGCATATTTCTCCTAAACCAAACCTTGTGTAAAATGAAAACTACATTGTTACATTGCATTCTCTATCTGAGCATTTAAGGTAAGACATGCTACATATCTGCATTGAACTAAAAGACATTAGCGGAAAGAGACAATGACATGGTTAAATTGCATTCGCTAATATCTTGCAATTTTAGCTAAGACATGCTACATATGCATATTTCTCCTAAACCAAACCTTGTGTAAAATGAAAACTACATGGTTACATTGCATTCTCTATCTGAGCATTTAAGGTAAGACATGCTACATATCTGCATTGAACTAAAAGACATTAGCGGAAAGAGACAATGACATGGTTAAATTGCATTCGCTAATATCTTGCCATTTCAGCTAAGACATGCTACATATGCATATTTCTCCTAAACCAAACCTTGTGTAAAATGCAAACTACATGGTTACATTGCATTCTCTATCTGAGCATTTAAGGTAAGACATGCTACATATCTGCATTGAACTAAAAGACATTAGCGGAAAGAGACAATGACATGGTTACATTGCATTCGCTAATATCTTCCCATTTCAGCTAAGACATGCTACATATGCATATTTCTCCTAAACCAAACCTTGTGTAAAATGCAAAATACATGGTTACATTGCATTCTCTATCTGAGCATTTAAGGTAAGACATGCTACATATCTGCATTGAACTAAAAGTAGACATTAGCGGGGAAAAAAAATAAATAGTTAAATTGCATCCTATAGCTGAACATTACGCTAACATTTTAAAACTACAGTGGCAATTGTCAAACTAATTAACCATGTTGTGCACAAATACTCACCAACGAGATAACCAGGGGGCATTTGTCTTTCCTCAAACGGTCTCCACAGGGACGACAGAGAGAGGATGCGGGCATCATGACTAGCCCCTCCAAAATTCGCACACACATGCATAATCCTCATCCGTGCGTCACAAACATACTGCACGTTGAGGCTATGAAAATGTTTGCGATTTCTGAAGGGCAAGTCATCAATTGGAGCATGCAGCGCAATGTGGGTACAATCTATGGCTCCCAAGACATTGGGCAATTCAGCAATATCAAAGAATTCCCGCTTCAGGTGCCTCCAATCACCATCATTCTGTGGGAATCCTATGTATTGCTTACTGATACGTACCATGGCGTCCAGAAAGTTATCAAACACCACAGAGAATGTACCTTGAGCCAGGCCATGCATGTACAGTTCTCCGGATTGAAAACTCCCGGAGGCCAGGACGTATAGACAGCTTAGCATCTTACTCATGGCGGGAACAGCAGTCCTTATTCTTATACGTGGCTCCAAATGAGGTTTAAGAAGATCGTAAAGGCCAATGAGCTGTTCGCGATCGAGCTGATACTTATCATAAACCTCAAAGTCGCTCATGTTTTCCAAGGTGGGTCTCACCCTGTAGACAGGAGGACCTCGAACCAGAAGACCCCTTCATTTCAGTCTGAGCTGCCGATGCTGCCTGATTCGACCAACAGCTAGTTCGCCAAAAGCAGCACCAGCAGCGTCTACCATGTCATCGTCATCCATCTTTCAAAACAGCGTAACAAGGTATGCACTTGATCTGATGTGGATCACAAGTGATGCTTTAGCCATGTTGTTTGGGGGATTTATAGTACGATTAGTCCAATGGTAGTGAGTTTGTAATGATTGCTGATTGTATTCACCTGTTTGTATGTGAGCGGCGCGAATGCTTTCACAGTGGGCGTTTTTTGGTTGTTTGCTGAAATGTTGTTTTCCAACAATGAATCTCAATGTGAAAGTGTCAAATATCACACATACAGTGCATGTTTGTAATGTTTGATCATATGCGTAATCAATATTTCTTAAACGCGATCTTATAGTAACAAGCACACGTCCAGGCTAACATGAATGAAAGTGCATAGTTGTGTATAATGTGCATCAAATGTGATCGATCAATGTTGCTGCAATATTGTTTGTAAACGATAAAGTAACATCTGCCATCTGTAGTATTGTATATATATAAGTGATTGCCGAGATGTCAATATTGTATGCGTCCCTTTAAAATCGCAATAATAATTCCGAACTTCCCGTCTGCCATCTGTAGTATTGTATATATAAGTGATTGCCGAGCAGTCAATATTGTATGCGTCCCTGTAAAATCGCAATAATAATTCCGAACTTCCCGTCTGCCATCTGTAGTATTGTATATATAAGTGATTGCCGAGATGTGAATATTGTATGCGTCCCTTTCAAATCGCACTAATTCTGAAGAAGTTCCGGCTGTCATCTGTAGTATTGTATATATAAGTGATTGCCGAGCTGTAAATATTGTATGCGTCCCTTTCAAATCGCACTAATACTGAAGAACTTCCGGCTGTCATCTGTAGTATTGTATATATAAGTGATTGCCGAGATGTCAATATTGTATGCGTCCCTTTCAAATCGCACTAATACTGAAGAACTTCCGGCTGTCATCTGTAGTATTGTATATATAAGTGATTGCAAGATGTAAATATTGTAGGCGTCCCATTAAAATCGCACTAATACTGTCATCTGTAGTATTATATATATAAGTGATTTGCTATCGGACAATATTTATTAATTGTCCCATTCAAATCTCCCTAATAATGCTGTTCCAAACTGTTATTTACGTATATGTTGTATTGTAGTATTGAGTGTTAAAGTTCCGAAAGGGGCGGTACAGTTGTGAATCTGTGATGTGTATGGTTGAATCTTCTAATGACGTCATGATATTATTAACCTGCCTATGTAGTTCTGAAATCCTCATTGTGTTGTTGTATTTGACTACACTGTTATTGTGTGCTGAATAAAATCTAAATGTGTGCTTTGTGGTTGCGTGATGGGTGATGCGTGTTATGTACATGTACGTATATATTGTGATTGTGTCCCACATATGCTGACTTCTATATAGCGGTCTGACATTGTTGTTCCTTCCCATAAAGTGACATCTGTAATCTTGTGTAATGATGTTCTTGTTGTATGTAATTCCTAATGGTTTCTGGTGATGGAATCATGATGTTAAAAGTACAGTAAAATCCATATGTTCTGTTTTGTGATTCCTAGAGAGAATGTAATGTGTTTTTCCCCCATCATTTGAATGCACATGTATGAGTGAATGTTAAAAGTAATGTATGTGCATCCATGACTGATCATGTGTTAAGCCTATGTAGATATTCTGTTGCTGCAAGCATATGAGTTGAATAACTGAAATGCAATAATAAAGGTAAATGAGAATTTTTTCCCATTGTGTAGTGTTTGTGAATCCAGAAAAGTTTACATTATTTTGGTGTCCGTTTAAATGTAATATTTTGATAACAAAAAGTTTGTTACTAGTGATGTTGATTTGGAGTTGATGTAATATAAAAGTCTGAAACAATTTAATGGTGTTGTGAATATTCAAAAAGTAAAATCCATAAATCCACCATAGGGAAATAGTCATTTCTTGATCTATTTATCATAGCTGGGTCTAACGCATAAAAGTATGTATTTTCTAGCGCTGGTATTTGGAGTTTTTCGGTCTACGCTATTTGCGTGCGTTAGGGAAATGTGGGTTTCGCGTGCACGAGCACGTCTTCCCAATAGAAGTCAATGGAGGCTCTAAAATTTGGTATTTTTTTTTTCTAAGACTGGTTTTCCTCGTAAAGTGAGTGACGTCATGAGCTTGTGTGAAAAAGTCACTAAATCATGTTCTTTTTGTAATAAATAAATATTTTTTGTATGTCATGTGGTGTATATTGTTTGTATGCATCGATGAGTGTATATTTGTGATAATGTTATTAGTTAGATGTAGGTATATGAGGGTCTTTTCCCGTGTGTCAATGTAAGTCAATGGGAAAATGGATTTGTGTAGTTTTTTTACTAACACCCGAGATCTCGCAACTTTGATCCTTTGTATTTTGATGAAAAATTATTAAATCTGAAAAATAAACATAGTGTAGTGTTTGTATGAGTGTAAGTGTACTTTGTGTAATATTTGTTTTGTGATTCGTGAATGTTTATTTTGTCGGTATATGTTTACTACTGGGTCTGAGGTGTCGGTATAAATTTGAGCGTTGGGTGATTTTTGAGTGTCGGTAAATGAACTCGAAATACCAGAGTCCGTAAGAAACCAGCGTTAGGGGCCTCTAACGCTGGTTTTCACGGCTAACGCCAAACTCCAAATCTAGGCCTTAAAAAATAGATTACTAAGTACACATACACTTATAATAATACCATCAAATAAAAATTATATATAAAAAAATATTGCACTAAAAAGTTTTAAGGGATCAAAGATATGAGGTCTCAGGTAACATAGAGATACATACATCTTGAAAGATGTATATGTATGTATATATGGCCAAAAATATTGGCACCCCAGCATTTGTCAAATAATGCATCAGAAAATAGTTGCAATTACAAAGGTTTAGGCATGATTATTTATTTTGTTTGTATTGGTATGACACAAAAAAGTGGAGGAAAGAAAAGCCAAATCTGACACATTCCACGCAAAACTCCAAAAATGGACTGGACAAAATTATGGTCACCTTCTCAAAATTGTAAGAAATAATTGCATTCCAAGTTTGTGATGCTCCTGTAATTTGTAATTTAACTCACCTGTATCAATTAACAGGTGCTGGTAATATAGAAATCACACTGGCAACCAGTTAAAATGATGAAAAATATACTCAACCTTTCTGTTGTGTGTTTCTGTGTGCCACACTGAGCATGGAGAAGAGAAAGAGCAGCAAAGAATTGTCTAAGGATTGGAGAACAAAAAATGTTTAAAAGCATGGACAATCTCAAGGTTACAAATCCATCTCCAGAGATCCTAATGTTTCTGTGTCCACTGTGCACAACATCAAGAAGTATACAGCCCATGGCACTGTAGCAAATCTCCCTGGACGTAGACGAAAGAGAAAAATTGATCAAAGATTGCAACAAAGGTTGTTTGAATGGTGGATTCCGAACCTCAATCAACTTCCAGACAATTTCAAGCTCATCTTCAGGCACAGGGTACAAATGTGTCAGCTTGCACTATACGTCACCGTCTGAATGAAATGGGACGCTATGGTAGGAGACCCAGGAGGACCCCACTGCTAACACAGAAACATTAAAAAAGCAGACTGGAGTTTGCCAAAACTTACCTGAGGAAGCCAAAATCCTTTTGGGAGAATGAGCTGTGGACAGATTAAACAAAATTACAGCTTTTTGGTAAAGCCCATCATTCTACTGTTTTCAGAAAAAGTAATAAGGCTTTTAAAGAAAAGAATACAGTCCCTACATTCAAACATAGTGGAGGTTCACTGATGTTTTGGCATTGCTTTGCGGCTTCAGGCACTGGATGTCTTGACTGTGTGCATGGTATTATGAAATCTGAAGACTACCAAAGAATTATGTGGTGCAAAGTAAGGTCCAGTGTCAGAAAATTGAGTGTCCGTCCGAGGTCATGGGTCTTACAGCAGGACAATGACCCAAAGCACATGTCAAAAAGCACCCAAAAATGGTTTAAGATAAAGCACTGGAGAGTGCTGAACTGGCAAGCAAAGAGTCCAGATCTCAATCCCATAGAGCACCTGTGGAGAGATCTTAAAACAGCAGTTAGAAAAAGGAACCCTTCCAATATGAGAGACCTGGAGCAGTTAGCGTAAGAAAAGTGGTTCAAAATCCCAGTAGAGGTGTAAGAAACTGATTGATGGTTAAAGGAAGACATTGATTTCAGTTATTTTTTCCAAGGGGTGTGCTACCAAATATTATATTAAGGGTGCCAAAAAATGTGTCCAGTCCATATTTGGAGTTTTACGTGGAATGTGGC
The DNA here is from genome assembly GCF_027579735.1 of Bombina bombina. Taxonomy (NCBI): domain Eukaryota; kingdom Metazoa; phylum Chordata; class Amphibia; order Anura; family Bombinatoridae; genus Bombina; species Bombina bombina. The sequence goes on along the minus strand of NC_069502.1, from coordinate 541,986,938 downwards.
TTTTTTCTCCACTTTTTTGTGTCATACTAATACAAACAAAAGAAATAAACACAAGAATGCCTAAACATTTGTAATAGCAACAATTTTCTGGGCAAAGAGGTGCTTTATCTGACAGAAATGCAGGGGTGCCAATATTTTTGGCCATGATGACTATATATATATATATATATATATATATATATATATATGCACACTATGAGTAAAGAAGGACTAAATGACATACATTACTGTCACTTTAAAGAGAGGGAAATTTGCACACAAAAACATTTTAGATAGAGTTCCTCTCATGTTTATTAGCTGCAACTTGCAGGTGTAAGAATTAGATATCATTTACAAGGATAAAAGTGATATATGTGACATACAAATAAGCAAACAATATGAAAACAAAACAAACATATATACAAAAGAAATTGGAACAAATACAGGAGGATACTAACTCCCAGGATAGAGAGGCTAATATTCAAACTTCTGCTAATTAAGCTGGCCAGCTAACTACCGTAAAAAGACCAAACATGGGGGTACCTCCCAAAAGCGTCCACCTTTGTGCTACTCCAGAGAGAACTGTATAATGGAGGCTGGTAAACAGTTAGTAGAAAAATGGCTGCGTCATGCCATAAAGCTGTACAAACAAACTGCCTGCATGCTCCTCTCCTTGGAGCTTCCAAAGCTCATAGCAGTGATGTCACAGTAAGGGTGTGTCAGCAGCCATGCACACCTCTCCTCCAATTGGTGAAATCTCGATCTCTCTGCACAAATCACAACAGAGCCTATCCTGGCTCAAACAACTGTGATACAAAAGACTGTAGATTAGTGCAAGCACATAGGTAGATCGTCAAGCTGAGAGCAAAGCATGGCTATCTTAACTCTTGCAGTGTACTCCATTCAATACACACTTGCTTGGCAGGGTAAAACCGGACACATTTCTCAGGTCACTCCTGGATATCCAGAGGACTCCTCCCACCAGCATCACAGGACACTGCAAACTCACTGACCTCACACAATGCACCAAGTGTGTTTACCTGGACACTGAATGTGTTGCTTGTATGTGGACACTGCTAACATCTGTGTTGATTATTCTCATTGAAAATTGGGACATTTGACTTTGCATCGTGTGAGGTCTGTGAGTTTGCAGTGTCCTGTGAAACTGGTGGGAGGAGTCTTCCGGATATCCAGGATATCCGGAAGACTCCTGGATATATCTATATTGTACCAAAATACCATCAGATATACTGTATGTAGAAATATGTATTTGTGAATAAATAGAACATATTCTGCTATGTGATGAACATCAGAATGTGAAATATTCATATTTTCATGTCAGTTTGTGCACTATATAATATACAATCATGTTTGCACGCAAGTAGAGTGTTAGGCTTTTTTCCACTTTTTTGGCTTTATTGAGTTCTATTAGGGAATAGGTTATCGCTTGCACAATGTTGTAAATTCTACTTTTTATGCTCACCAGGAAAGCACACAAGCGATATTTTTTTACTTTTAGCTTTTAATATGAGTGTTACCCGACGAGCAGAAAAAGCTTACTTCCAGTGCAGTTAACACTAGAGCAGGAGCAATAAATAATGCTCCACTTGTTATCTAGCCCTAAATTTAATTAGGATGATATATATTCTGTTTAAAAAAATCTAATCTATTGTGAATTACAATAGAAAATAAAAGATTATGAAAAATCTAATCTATTGTGAATTACAATAGAAAATAAAAGATTATGAAATAAAAATAAAGATTATGAGTTGCATAGCTAACCGCAATTTCTAGATGATGTGGTCATTTCCATTTTCTTGCCATTCTTTTCCTATCCTAACTCATGACATATATAATGTCCCATGCTTGGATCAATTTATTATACTGACTGTATATCATACAACTTCCAACCTTTTTTCTTACTTTGGGCTAGATTATGATTGGAGCACAGTATTGTGCTTACGTGAGCGCAATATTTGCTCACACTCAGTAATACAAGCACACTTAAATGTGTGCTGGTATTAGAAGTGCGGCGCAATGCAAATGTGTGACCTCACATCCGCATTGCCCGGAAGCCAAGCTCTCTCAAGAGTGCACTTTCATAGGCTCCAGTGGGAGCCTCATTTTCATGCCGATAGAAACGGCAAACCACCTAGCACAGCGGGCAAATCGCCCCAGCGTTGGGCAGCAATAAATAAATATATATGTATATGCTTATATACATATATATTTGTGCGTTTATATGTGTATATATACATATAAACCTAAATATATATGTATATGTCTTTTTGTGGTGTGCTTAACCAAAAAAAAAAACCTTTGTTGTATCTATATAAGCATATACATATATATGTATAGTGAAAACACAGTCCCCCATTGACCTCCATGTAAAGGTACCGTACATTTCCTCACTTCAACCTCTTATAACTGCTTTGTGCAAAAAAAAGATTCTTTGGGGGCAATTGGGGCAACTTTTTATTTTTAACCAGAGGTCTGATCTCTGGTTAATTGTGCTTAGCGCAAAGTGAAACACAAGCTTGTGGGAGCACTAACCAGCCACTTGTATTGGCTGGTTATTTAAGGTGGGCCGACAAACTGGCAAATTTGCCCCTTTTACAGGTGCACATTAACCCTTTCAGGTGCTATGTTGGAATATATCCGACAAAGGGCTTGCTTCCATTAAGCAGTTAAAATGGAGCCGTATGCTACCAAAGCAGCCAACAGCTAAAAGTAAATTACGGCTCCATTTTAGTACCAGGTTTCCATTGAAAAGGATAGCATGTTGCACGCAGTCGCTCTTTTCGACCGTATGTAAGTTTGCGCTGCCAAACGAAAAGCACGCCATAACAAGTTCATTGCCATGGTAACCCGACCTCTGTCTATAAGAATAATGGGTTGCGAATGTGCTCTTTACCTGTGATCGCCTCTAGAGAGAAAGATATGGAAGCTAGTTGTGCTGGTAGGAGTTTGGTGGTTTGCTTAGTTATTGTTAGTGGAGAGTTGGATACTTTTGTTTAATACATTCATATATTTGTAGGCTCATATTATATATTAAGGACACACACGCATTGCCATTACATTAGTAAATTAACACACATTAGTTTATACACACACACTTTTATTTGATACAAACACATTCACATTTATTTTTCATTTCATTAACCCCCATATCTTCCTTTTTTACCCCTTTAATTAACCCCCTATTTTTTTTTTACATCCCTTTGTTTAATTTCACCACCACCTTTTTATTTTTATTTGCAGGGATATAGATTAGAGATAGTTAGGGTCTAGATAGGTTAGGTAGTTAGTTTTGGGGATATTTAATTTAGGGTTTAGTTAGGGGAATTAGTGTAGGTAGGTAAGCTAGGGACTTTAGTGTTAGGTTAGAGTTAGGGAGGAAGGAGAAAGGGATGGATAGGCCTAGTGGAGTTGGGAGGGGGTGGCTAGTGGGAGGGTAGTGGAGAGGGGGAATAGAGGGAAGGGGAAGTAGGGAGTAGAATTGCTAGGTCTAGGAGCCAAAGTTTGGGTGGAGAATTTGTCCTTCCTCAAACTTTGGCAGAGGAGGGAAGGAGAGAGGGTGGAAGAGGAGTGGAGGTGGGTGGATTGAGGTTGAGTCAGACTCAACTAGGCACACAAAGAAAAGGGACTGTGTGGCAGACTGTTGCAAGTGGGGGAGAGGCTGGTTGCAGCCTGTTACAGCCTGCAGGGACAGAGGAGGGACAGAGGGCTGGTCCCCAGTCACATACGGGAGAGTCTGTGTCTGCTGGCCCTTCAGATGTGAAGGGCAGGCTAAGAGAGGCGAGGTACTCTGAGGAGGAGAACCCTAACCTGAGGGCGAGTGTCAGGAATAAGTTGTGGGAGGAGATACGAGTGGCAGTAAACTGCTTAGGATGCAATCGTTCTACTGTCAGCATAAAACACCGATACCATGACTGCAGGAGGGAAACAAAGGTGAAGATTGCACAGCAGGCCAAATACGCATGTTGGACAGGTGATGGTCCTAGTAAGCGGATTCACCTGAAGTCATTGGAGGAGATGCTGTCCAGCGTCATCTCGGGTGAAGCTGTCCTAGGATGTAAGGGGACAATGGACACCTCTGTGCCACCTGAAGAGGTGTATGAAGGTGAATATTCTATATTAAATATAACCAAATATATGATGTATATATGTTGTAGATCATAAATATCCATCTGCTTTTAGATACAAATGTGAATTTACATAGTTGTATTTAATATGTTCATCAAGCACTCTATATAGTTTATCTGCTCCGACAAGCAAGGATATTGATAATATAATATCCAATAATGTCAAACATTTCATATAAATCTGTCATTAACAATGTTCCTTTAAGACACAGTCTATAAATATTCATCAGTTATGGTCATATATGCTTGGATTTCATACCAAACACACTATATGTATGTATGTATGTGTGTGTATGTATGTGTTTGTATGTAGGTGTGTGTGTATGTATGTGTGTAGATATATGCACAAAAATATGAAATATAATTGTTTGTATTGTTATGCTACAAAGTAATATATTCTATTAGATAGATAATGTATACATATATTTATTTGTAGGATACGAACAGGAGGAGTATGAAGCTGAACCAACACCACAGCACGATGTTCATGCATTCACTGAGGAGGATGAGGATGTCTATGGCGACCCTACCTCCTATATCAGCCTCCTAGAAGGTGATACGCAGCAGCCCAGGGCATATGAGGTGGAGAATGTATCAGGCCCTTCTCCATCTACCTTGTAGACAACATATCATGGTATGGATTCTGAACCCCAGAAGACTCATCCTCCTCAACACTGGCAGTTCATGCATACTCTGCAGCAACAAATAATACCCCCCTTCAGCTGCGCTGCAGAAGATGATGCACCCACCACAGCAGATGATGCACCCCCCACAACATCATCCTCCACAACAGATTATGCACCGACCACAGCAGCATACAGATCTGCATCATCTGTACTATATGCCTCCCCCTGGCACACCAGGAATCCACACAACCACCACCACCACCCACTGCACCCAACAATGTTTTGCCAACAGTGCCATCACAGACAACCTCCCAGTCACCAATACAGAGAGACACCCCTGGAATCAACCAACAATTGGTTCTTGAGACACCAAGTCTACAACAGGGTCCGGCACAGTCCCAGCAGGATGATCTACTGAAGATGATACATAGATAGCTAAGGTTGTCCAGGCTCCAGCAGCAGCAGGCTTTCAGGAGGATATAGAGCCAAATGGACATGCAACATGCCTCACTCATCCGCCTGGCAGAGGCAGTGGAAAGGCTCGCAGATAGGCCACAAAATCCATCCTCACTTGCATCCTCCGTCATCTCCCTGCAGGACCCTGAATCCCGTCTATTAGCCTCAAATTCAGCTGGTGGGTGTCGCACAATAATTAAGTAATATTATTTATTATCCCCCCCAATATATATCATATATAATTTTTGCACTAAAACATTTTTTAAGTGTGATTTCCATCTCATAAATATGCATAGATTTTTCTAATCCAAATTTGAAAATATATTTCAATATTATTCTAATAGCTGTTTATTTGCTTAACATGAACAGCTTTATTCATTTTTATTTCACATGATGTCAATTAATATGCAGGTATACATAGTTAATAAATGTATGTATACTTCTATCGAAAATATTATGCCATTTAAAGGGACAGTCAAGTCCAAAAAAACTTTCATGATTCAGATAGGGCATATAATTTTAAACAACTTTCCAATTTACTTTTATCACCAATTTTGCTTTGTTCTTTTTGTATTCTTAGTTGAAAGCTAAACTTAGGAGGTTCATATGCTAATTTATTAGACCTTGAAGGCTGCCTCTAATCTAAATGCATTTTGATAGTTTTTCACCATTAGAGGGCATTAGTTCATGTTTTTCATATAGATAACATTGAGCTCATGCACGTGAATTTACCATGGCTCTGATTGGCTAAAATGCAAGTCTGTCAAAAGAACTGAAATAAGGGGGCAGTCTTCTGAGGCTTAGATACAAGGTAATTACAGAGGTAAAATATGTATAATTATAACTGTGTTGGGTATGCAAAACTGGGGAATTTGTAATTAAGCAATTATCTATCTTTTTAAACAACAAAAATTCTGGTGTTGACTGTCCCTTTAAGAATACTTGAGGATACATGTCTGAAATCAATACAGTATATGCTATCTAACATTATTCAACGTGGCATGTATAAATGTTATGATTAATATTCCACCAGCATATGTTTGCTTCTTTAGATGAAGCTAATAAGGGCTATCCAGTTGTAGAAGAGTTGAAAAGTAAATACTCCTTCCTGTTGATATGGCCAAATACTTTGCATTCATGTTTATAGTCATGTGTGGAATGTAATATCTGAAACATATACCTATCATGACTAATGCACTCCCTTTTGTCAAGAATATTATTAAATATTTAGACTAATTAGAGAAATGTATCTCTATGATATTTAAGCAATTATGTATGCACAACATATATGTGATTGCCATGATATAGAGGTGATTAATACATTTTAATTGACATCATATGAACAGAGAAAAACAGAGAAGAAAGGTATCCCTTATCGTTGTATGTACACGCCTGCCCAGGCAAACGGGACTTAGATTAAAGACACTCACCCCCTCTAGACCGTCAGAAACATCACAGTCCTAAAAGCCATCAGAGGTGTATTACCTGTATGCACTGAATACAGGAGATTGCCATCCAACAGGATCGGAACAACATCCGACAGCAGCGCCCTCTGCTAATATCCTCTCTTCCGAAATCCCGGTCTGCGGCTGAGGTATGGGAAAGGTTGATGGTGCGTCAGAGTGACATGTAGGGGGTGTGTCACAGTCGTCTTCACCCGGCACTGCCAGCGTAATGAGGAGATAGAGACTGGGTCTCATACGCTGGTGTAATAGTAGCAAAGAATAAGAAAGATGAGTCCCAAGAGCACGTTGTAAATAAAACGTAGCACCAATGGCTACGCACATTTACTTGCCTTTTAGACTGGTTGGACTGATGACTCAGAGCTTGCTACTGCTCTTTTTAATGGATTCAATAAATCTATGTTTTATTTACAAAGTGCTCTTGGGACTCATCTTTCTTATTTTTGGATCATATGAACAGACACAGACTATCACTGGGAACAATGCACAATGTACTTTTAAATTGTTTCAGTAACTCTATGTTAAAGACAATACTTCAAATCTCTTGAAGTATGTAATATTTAGAACTTATGTATGTTGGTAATATTCTAAATATTGCGAATGTATTTTCTGCTTTAGCAGACATGATATTACATATATTTTATAAATATTAGTACTATGCCACATTATACTTTAATGTGTAATCGTTTTTTCTATTGAATAAATATGTTCAATGATTTTCACATTGAAAACGACATATGATGGAGGGTAAATCTGTAATAATAAATCTCATCTTCATGAGAAACATATTATTTCCTTTGACTTATTTTCTATATTATTTTCTATCAGATAACCATGTCATGCAAGTGTGCAATCTCAGGGAATAATATGTATTGATAATGTATGTTTATTTTAAGGATTATATTATATCTGTATTTGTCTCTTTAAAATGAGGATTTGACATATTTCTTAAAGGGATAATCTATTCAAAATTATATTTATGAATCAGAGCAGGCAGTATTAATATACTTAAATATGTACTCATATTATCTATATAACTTCATTATCATCTGTAATTTTGCAAAGTAAGAATGTAAGCTTAGGAATCTACCCATTTTGATTCTGCACATGCGTAGCGCTTGATAATTGTTGTGTAAATGTAGTCAACAATCAGCAAGTTCAACACAGGTGCTGAACATTAAATGGAATGCCTCCTAAACTTAAATACATAATTAAAATAAGAAAGATAACGAAATTGATTATGAGTACATATGTAAGTTGATTGGAATTGAATGCTTTATTTGATTCCTGAATGTTTAATTGTGAATAGACTAACACAAATATTTTATTCCATTATTTTGCTAGAACATATATATTTACAAACAAATCTAATATAGTTATATGGTTTATAAAGGTCAAATATGTATATACCATTATGATACATATATACATGTAGGCGAAGATTATTATTAGCTATAATTATATTTATATATGTGTTAAGATTATATATAGCATCCCTGGGCAAAGGTTTAATTTGGATTAGGTGATATATGCTTGCATCTATTTTTCTATGTACATACATATTGATATTTCAATGAAAACATAGGTGCAAATATTCCTTACTTAGAACCAATAAATGTAGCATATATAATCATATTTCTACACTGAAACACTCATAAATGCTTTTAGGATTTGCAATTTCAATGAGAAACAGGTTTAAAAAGCTCCTTTTTCCTCCTTTACACCTAGTTGAGCTGCGTGTAATATTTTTCAATTTATCGACAGCCTCCGACAGTATATTAATGGTTAGTGCTTTCTTTGGAAACCTGGTATAATTTATCGATTAAAGGGACAGTCTAGGCCAAAATAAGCTTTCATGATTCAGATAGAGCATGTCATTTTAAACAATTTTCCAATTTACTTTTATCACCAATTTTGCTTTGTTCTCTTGGTATTCTTAGTTGAAAGCTTAACCTAGGAGGTTCATATGCTAATTTCTTAGACCTTGAAGCCCACCTCTTTCAGATTGCATTTTAACAGTTTTTCACCACTAGAGGGTGTTAGTTCACATATTTCATATAGATAACACTGTGCTCATGCACGTGGAGTTATCTGGGAGCAGGCACTGATTGGCTAGACTGCAAGTCTGTCAAAAGAACTGAAAAAAGGGGCAGTTTGCAGAGGCTTAGATACAAGATAATCACAGAGGTTAAAAGCATATTATTATAACTGTGTTGGTTATGCAAAACTGGGAAATGGGTAATAAAGGGATTATCTTTTAAAACAATAAAAATTCTGGTGTAGACTGTCCCTTTAATGGTTTCTATTATTTTCTATGGGACACAAAGTTTTTTTCGGCAGCCGGAGTCCGCCGAAGGAGGAGGGGGATTTTCCCATGTCTAAATATTATTTGCCAATCTTTAGCTGATACATTTATATTTAATTATTTTTCTCAAACTTTGGTATATTTTGGTAGGGATTTGGAATGCAGAGAAACCAATATTCTATAAGATATAGAGAGACTTCTTTTTGAGGGCCCCAGGGAGTGAAATAAAATCTTGAAAGGCGACAGTGGTCTAATTAATTTTTGACTGTCTGAATTGCGGTGAATTAAATGTGATAGTTGGAAGTATGTGTACCAATATTGTGTTATAATTGGGAGTTTTTCTGTTATTTCAGATGCTGAGAGGAGTTTCCCATTATCAAGTATTGCATAGACTTGTATAAGTTTGTGGATTTTTATTAGTGTTGTGTATGGTGTTTTTTGTACTAGTGGTAAATCCACGTTGGAGATAAGGGGCGTAAGAGATGAAGGTATGCTAGACAATTCTTTTTTATCTTTGAGCAGTTTATCCCATGTGTTGTATGTCTCTAATATTATACACAGCATCTATAGGTTTAGTTGTCTTTTAGGTTTATGTAGCCAACAGTAGCTACTCAGACTCTTGCACTCTGTAAGAGCATGTTCTAATTCGACCCATTCCTTATGTGCTATGTGTTTGCTCCAATCTATTATACGTGTTAGATATTATGCTATTCTATAAAAAGATAAGTTTGGTACCCCTAATCCTCCATTATCTCTATCCCTAAACATGATGCATTTAGAGATTCTGGGCTGTTTGCTATGCCAGATAAATGTATAGGATAGTTTTTGAAGGGAGTTTATATATGAATAGGGCACTGGGATAGGTATTGTCTGAAATAAAGAATTTTCGGTAGTAAGGTAATTTTGAAGGCATGGATGTGTCACAACCATGATATATATTTCTGACTCCAGTTTTGTAAGTCTGATTGTAATTCCTTAAATATTTAATAATAATTAAATGTAAATAACTCCTGTGTTGGTCTTGCTATATGGATTCCTAGATATTTAATAGATGATTGTTGAATAGAAAAATGAAAGACTTTACAAATTTGTCGCATCTCTGCCTCTGGCATTGCAACACCCACAATTTCAGATTTTGTAGTATTTATTTTGTAATATAATAAAGCACTATAGAAATCACATTCCATTTTGAGGGCTTCCAGTGAATTAAGTGGTGAAGCTAAAGTTAGCAAGACGTCATCTGCATATAATGACATCTTGTGATGGGAATTTCCTACTTTCAAACCTTGTATATCTTTATTTTGTCTTATTTTGGAGCCTAAAGATTTCCATGGTTAGATAAAAAAAATCAGGGACAGGGGACATCCCTGACATGTTCTATTGTATATGTTTATAGGGTTTGATAAGGAGTCATTGAGTTTAATGCGAGCAGTAGGTTTAGAGTATAAAGTCAAAATTCTGTCAATTGTTATCTGTCCAAATCCAAATCTGGTAAGGGTTGCTTTCAAAAAGGTCCAATTTAGTCGGTCAAGGCCTTTTCAGCATCAATTGCTAATAAAACTCTAACGGCTAGATTTAGAGTTGGGCGGTAGCCATCAAAACCAGCGTTAGAGGCTCCTAACGCTGGTTTTTACTGCCCTCTGGTATTTGGAGTCAGTCAGGAAAGGGTCTAACGCTCACTTTGCAGCCACGACTTTTCCATACCGTAGATCCCCCTACGCCATTTGCGTATCCTATCTTTTCAATGGGATCTTCCTAACGCCGGTATTTAGAGACTTGGCTGAAGTGAGCGTTAGAAATCTAACGACAAAACTCCAGCCGCAGAAAAAACCCAGGAGTTAAGCGCTTTCTGGGCTAACGCTGGTTTATAAAGCTCTTAACTACTGTGCTCTAAAGTACACTAACACCCATAAACTACCTATGTACCCCTAAACCGAGGTCCCCCCACATTGCCGCCACTCTATTAAAAATTTTTAACCCCTAATCTGCCGACCGCACACCGCTGCCACCTACATTATCCCTATGAACCCCTAATCCGCTGTCTCTAACACCGCCGACCCCTATATTATATTTATTAACCCCTAATATGCCGCCCCCAATGTCGCTGCTACCTACCTACACTTATTAACCCCTAATCTGCCGACCGGACCGCGCTGCTATTATAATAAAGTTATTAACCCCTAATCCGCCTCACTCCCACCTCAATAACCCTATAATAAATAGTATTAACCCCTAATGTGCCCTCCCTAACATCGCTGACACCTAACTTCAAGTATTAACCCCTAATCTGCCGATCGGAGCTCACCGCTACTCTAATAAATTTTTTAACCCCTAAAGCTAATTCTAACCCTAACCCTAACACCCCCCTAAGTTAAATATAATTTTATTCTTACAAAATAAATTAACTCTTATAAAATAAATTATTCCTATTTAAAGCTAAATACTTACCTGTAAAATAAACCCTAATATAGCTACAATATAAATTATAATTATATTGTAGCTATTTTAGGATTAATATTTATTTTACAGGCAACTTTGTATTTATTTTAACCAGGTACAATAGCTATTAAATAGTTAAGAACTATTTAATAGCTAAAATACTTAAAATAATTACAAAATTACCTAAGTAACAATTAAACCTAACACTACACTATCAATAAATAAATTAAATAAACTACATACAATTATCTACAATTAAACCTAACACTACACTATCAATAAATTAATTAAATACAATACCTACAAATAAATACAATTAAATAAACTAACTAAAGTACAAAAAATAAAAAAGAACTGTTACAAAAAATAAAAAAATATTTACAAACATTAGAAAAATATTACAACAATTTTAAACTAATTACACCTACTCTAAGCCCCCTAATAAAATAACAAAGCCCCCCAAAATAAAAAAAAATGCCCTACCCTATTCTAAAATTAAAATAGAAAAGCTCTTTTACCTTACCAGCCTTGAAAAGGGCCCTTTGCGGGGCATGCCCCAAAGAATTCAGCTCTTTTGCCTGTAAAAAAAAACCATACAATACCTCCCCCCAACATTACAACCCACTACCCACATACCCCTAATCTAACCCAAACCCCCCGTAAATAAACCTAACACTAAGCCCCTGAAGATCTCCCTACCTTGTCTTCACCACACCGGGTCCCGATCTGTCCAGAAGAGCCTCCGATGTCTTGATCCAAGCCCAAGCGGGGGGCTGAAGAGTGACGTCCATCCTCGGGCTGAAGTCTGGATCCAAGCGGGCGCTGAAGAAGTCCATCATCGGGAAGAAGTCTTCTATGAAGCAGCATCTTCAATCTTCTTTCTTCTGGAGCCATCATCTTCCAGCCGACGCGGAACATCCTCTTCTACCAACGCCTACTCGCCGAATGATCAGCCAATCAGATTGAGCTCACATTCTATTGGCTGATCGGAACAGCCAATCAGAATTTTCCTACCTTAATTCCGATTGGCTGATAGAATCCTATCAGCCAATCGGAATTTGACGGACGCCATCTTGGATGATGTAATTTAAAGGAACCGTCATTCGGCGAGTAGGCGTCGGTAGAAGAGGATTTTCCGCGTTGGCTGGAAGATGATGGCTCCAGAAGAAAGAAGATTGAAGATGCTGCTTCATAGAAGACTTCATCCCGATGATGGACTTCTTCAGCGCCCGCTTGGATCAAGACTTCAGCCCGATGATGGATTTCTTCAGCCGCCGCTTGGATCCAGACTTCAGCCCGAGGATGGACGTCACTCTTCAGCCCCCCGCTTGGGCTTGGATCAAGACATCGGAGGCTCTTCTGGACAAATCGGGACCCGGTGTGGTGAAGACAAGGTAGGGAGATCTTCAGGGGCTTAGTGTTAGGTTTATTTAAGGGGGGTTTGGGTTAGATTAGGGGTATGTGGGTGGTGGGTTGTAATGTTGGGGGGGGTATTGTATGTTTGTTTTTTTACAGGAAAAAGAGCTGAATTATTTGGGGCATGCCACGCAAAGGGCCCTTTTCAGGGCTGGTAAGGTAAAATAGCTTTTCTATTTTAATTTTAGAACAGGGTAGGGCATTTTTTTATTTTGGGGGCTTTGTTATTTTATTAGGGGGCTTAGAGTAGGTGTAATTAGTTTAAAATTGTTGTAATATTTTTCTAATGTTTGTAAATATTTTTTTTATTTTTTGAAACTTAGTTCTTTTTTATTTTTTGTACTTTAGTTAGTTTATTTAATTGTATTTATTTGTAGGTATTGAATTTAATTAATTTGTTGATAGTGTAGTGTTAGGTTTAATTGTAGATAATTGTAGGTAGTTTATTTAATTTATTTATTGATAGTGTAGTGTTAGGTTTAATTGTAGATAATTGTAGGTATTTTATTTAAGTAATTTATTGATAATGTAGTGTTAGGTTTAATTGTAGATAATTGTAGGTATTTTATTTAATTAATTTATTGATAGTGTAGTGTTAGGTTTAATTGTAACTTAGGTTAGGATTTATTTTACAGGTAATTTTGTAATTATTTTAACTAGGTAACTATTAAACAGTTATTAACTGTTTAATAGCTATTGTACCTGGTTAAAATAAATACAAAGTTGCCTGTAAAATAAATATTAATCCTAAAATAGCTACAACATAATTATAATTTATATTGTAGCTATATTAGGGCTTATTTTACAGGTAAGTATTTAGATTTAAATAGGAATAATTTATTTAATAAGAGTTCATTTATTTCGTTAGAATAAAATTATATTTAAGTTAGGGGGGTGTTAGGGTTAGGGTTAGAATTAGCTTTAGGGTTAAAAAATTTATTAGAGTAGGGGTGAGCTCCGATCGGCAGATTACGGGTTAAAATTTGAAGTTAGGTGTCGGAGATGTTAGGGAGGGCAGATTAGGGGTTAATACTATTTATTATAGGGTTATTGAGGTGGGAGTGAGGCGGATTAGGGGTTAATAACTTTATTATAATAGCGGCGCGGTCCGGTCGGCAGATTAGGGGTTAATAAGTGTAGGTAGGTGGCGGCGACGTTGGGGGCGGCATATTAGGGGTTAATAAATATAATATAGGGGTCGGCGGTGTTAGGGGCAGCAGATTATTGGTACATAGCTATAATGTAGCTTGCGGTGGTGTACAGAGCGGCAGATTAGGGGTTAATAATAAAGTGCAGGGGTCAGCGATAGCGGGGGCGGCAGATTCGGGGTTAATAAGTGTAAGGTTAGGGGTGTTTAGACTCGGGGTACATGTTAGAGTGTTAGGTGCAGACTTAGGAAGTGTTTCCCCATAGGAAACAATGTAGCTGCGTTAGGAGCTGAACGCTGCTTTTTTGCAGGTGTTAGGTTTTTTTTCAGCTCAAACAGCCCCATTGTTTCCTATGGGGGAATAGTGCACAAGCACATATTTTAAGCTGGCCGCATCTGTAAGCAACGCTTGTATTTAGAGTTGCAGTGGCGGTAAATATGCTCTACGCTCCCTTTTTGTAACCTAACACAGTCATTCTGTGAACTCTAAATACCAGCGGTATTTAAAAGGTACGGGGGGAAAAAAGCACACGTAGCTAACACACCCTTTTTGCCGCAGAACTCTAAATCTAGCCGTTAGTATTTTGTGTGTTTGGGCGTATTTTAATAGGTGTAATACTTTGAAGGTATTGTCCCTTGCCTCACGATGTGTGAGAAATCCCATTTGATTCAAGTGTATCAGTTGTGGTAATATTTTATTAATAAGTGATGCAATGATTCTGGAAAATATTATAATATTAATGTTAAGCAATGAAATCGGTCTAAAATTTGATGACGTGCCAGGGGCTTTCCCAGTTTTGGAATGACCGTTATATGGGCATGGTGGGAGGAAAGTGTACTAGACCATCTATTCTATTAAATATTTTTCGTAAATGTGGTGTTAGGATTGATACACATTTTTTATAATATTTAACCGTAAACCCATGAGGTCCTGGACTTTTTCCAGTAGCTAACTGTGCAATAGCTGCTAAACTACTTTTTGTAGTTAACTGAGTTAAATGTGGTATATTAGTAAGGTTAAGATATCTGTTCAGATCTATAGAGGGATTCAAATGCTGTTCTGAACTTTTAATGTTATATAAGTCGTTATAATATTTTTCAAATTGGGGTATGATTTCAGAAGTGGAATGAACAGACGTGTTTGAAGGTGTTTTGATTGTGTGCATATGTTTTTTTAATTTAAGGGCTCTAGCTAAAAAGTTTCCCAGTTCTATTGCTTTCAAAGCCAGCTGCAGGTTTTATTTAAAGGAAAATGAAACCCAAAATTTTAGTGCATTGCTGCTACTTCAACAAATGATACCAAAAGAATGAAACAAATGAGATAAAAGAAGTGAATTATAAAGTTGTTTAAATTTGTATTCTCTATCTGAATCATGAAAGAAAAAATGTGGGTTTCATGTCCCTTTACTTTATAGGACCGGAAAGGGTTACTGTAAGCGCTCTACTCATAATTTGGCCCTAACTGTATAATTTCCTTCTAATTATATTTTTAGAAAAATGCATCTACAATAGAGGGGGTCATTTATTATTTAGCCAAAATGGTACCAGCACATGTAAATGTGCCATTCGAGACATGAAATAACCTTAGACAACTGCCTGAAGGACATCCTACTAAAGGCTTGCCCAGAAGAGGCAAAAATATAAAAAAATGGTAGAAAATATATGCAAAAAAATCCAAATAGCTGTCTAGCTAAATTGGTCCACTGATAAAACAATCAAAAATACAAGAAAAGGAAACTGGACTAAAAGAACAGAAAGCCATATGGGTGGGGGCTAACTTGCCACCAAGAAAACTAATTAATTCAAAAAGCTTCAACCAAGAAGCCAAGGAAACAGCAGAAAAAAACCTGAATGACATAGAACCAGCAAAAGGAACAAACTAACAGCTAGATTACGAGTTTTGAGAATGCTGCTGTAGATGGCGTCCCTTACATTCTGATTGGCTGATAGAATTCTATCAGCAAATAGGAATTAAATGTGAACAAATCCTATTGGCTTTTGCAATCAGCCAATAGGATTGAGCTGGCATTCTATTGGCTGATTGGAATAACCAATAAGATTAAAGCTCAATCCTATTGGCTGATTGCAACAGCCAATAGGATTTTTTCACCTTTAATTCCTATTGGCTGATAGAATTATATCAGCCAATCGGAATGTAAGGGACGCCATCTTGGATGATGTCACTTAAAGGGAAACTTCATTCTACAGCAGCGATCGGAAGAAGAGGATGCTCCCCGCCGGATGTCTTGAAGATGGACCCGATCCACGCCGGATGGATGAAGATAGAAGATGCCGTCTGGATGAAGACTTCTGCCTGCTTGGATTAAGACTTCTGCCGGCTTTGATGAGGACTTCTGCCCGCTTGGATGAAGACTTCTGCCGCCTGGATGAGGATGGATGTCCAGTCTTCGAAAACTGTAAGTGGATCATTGGGGGTTAGTGTTAGGTTTTTTAAAGGGTTTAATGGGTGGGTTTTATTTTTAGCATAGGGTTTGGGCAATGTAAAAGAGCAAAATGCCCTTTTAAGGGCAATGCCCATCCAAATGGCCTTTTCAGGGCAATGGTTACCTTAGGTTTATTAGATAGGTTTTTATTTGGGGGGTTTGGTTGGATGGGTGGTGGGTTTTACTGTTGGGGGTGTTTGTATTTTTTTAACAGGTAAAAGAGCTGATTTCTTTGTGGCAATGCCCTGCAAAAGGACCTTTTAAGGGCCATTGGCAGTTTAGTGTAGGCTAGGGTTTTATTTTATTTTGGGTGGGCTTTTTTATTTTGATAGGGCTATTAGATTAGGAGTAATTCTTTTTTATTTTTGATAATTTCTTTTTTTATTTTTGTGTAATTTAGTGTTTATTTTTTGTAATGTAGATATTAGTATTTTATTAATTTAATTTATTTTATTTTATTGTAATGTTAGTTTTTATTGTAAGGCAGGTTAGGTTTTATTTTACAGGTAAATTTATTTTAGCTAGGTAGTTAGTAAATAGTTAATAACTATTTACTAACTAGTCTACCTAGTTAAAATAAATACAAACTTACCTGTGAAATAAAAATAAAACCTAAGCTGGCTACAATGTAACTATTATTTATTTTGTAGCTAGCTGGTTGGGTGGGTGGTGGGTTTTACTGTTGGAGGGTGTTTGGATTTTTTTAACAGGTAAAAGAGCTGATTTCTTTGGGGCAATGACAAGCAAAAGGCCCTTTTAAGAGCCATTGGCAGTTAAGTGTAGGCTAGGGTTTTTTGTTTTTGTTTTAAAAGAGCTTTATTTAAACATAAACAGTTATTAACACTTGGCTCTGGTTACAGTGTGAGCCTTCATAACATCCATAAAGAACCGTTATACGAATGATACAATATTACACATGGATATTGATATTCCAAGTTTTTTTTGGTCGTAATAAAACTCCATATTAAGTCTCTTAAATACCTTCAGCCTGATCCAATAAAAATGATACTAGCCACTTTTGGGCTTCAAAAGTTCTAAATGTTCACTTGGATGGCTAATACATACACATAAGTCAAGATAGAGCCATAGCTTGTCCATCGGTTGTCCATGTTCCAATGCAACGAGTTGTCAGACAAAGTTACAATAACTCCAGCCATAGGGGATGGATAAGGGTTAGGATCAAAGGGTAAGGGCCCGGGGAAGAGGAGAAACAATGCAGGGTATAATCCCTAAGAATCATGATACATCAGTGGCCATTTGGTTTGTTTACAAATCTTATGTTTTTTCATAGTATCACCTGTCCTGAATATGTCTATGCGCGTCTTCTACTGTCAAGTCAATCGCCTTTATGTGTGTTCCAGAGCATAGTCATGTATTCATGTATCTCCAATTTGCCTATTTTAAGGTAGTGATATCTCTCCAAAAGGAGCAAGTCATCTACCTTGTGTTTCCATGTTGTGACACACGGAACCTCCACGGACTTCCACCTTTGTGGAATTAGCGTTTTGGTGCTGTTGAGCATAATGAACAACAGTTTTTGTTTTATGTCATCTTTAAGGTTTAGTATTTTATGAAAAAGCAGCAATCCGGGGTCTCCGGTCATGTTTGTGTCTAGTGTTTTATTGATATGTGCGACCACTTCCCTCCAAAATGTCTCCATCCTCTCGCACCCTCATCACACATGTAACATATCTGCCAGTTCTCCACACCCCCTCCAACAGTGGTTGTTTGCCTGTTTGTAAATCTTTTGCAGTCTTACCGGGGTTAAATACCATCTGGATAGGAATTTGAAGTTTGTTTCCTGTATTTTAGCTGAAACTGATGCTCTTTTATGGTTCTGGAATATCCGCAACCATTCTTTATGTGTGATTTCTGTGTTTAGTTCCCTAGCCCACTTGTAGCAGTATGATGGGATTTGCTTCGCAACGGGATTTGACATCATCTTGTACAGTTGTGATATGGTATTTCTGGGATAATGCTTAGATGTGCATAATGTTTCAAAATGTGTTAGCTGTCTTGTTAAATTCTTTTTTAGTTTATGTGTATTCATGTAATGAGACATTTGTGCATGTATGAACCATACCTGCGGGCTGTCACCTAAGAGGCTAGCTAACTCTGTTGGTTGTACCAATCTTCCCCCTGAGGTTATGTTTTTAAAAGAGATCTCCCTTAGTGGTATTGGGTCTGCTGACTCAGTGATGACTTGTGAGATAAAGGGGATATCAGGTTTCCCTACGATTGAAGTCAAAGGTGCTGGCCTTGTTGTAATATGCGTGCTCGTTTTCATGAGCACATCCCATCTCTGGAACAGTTCCTCCAAGAGAGGGTACTTATGGATTATATCCGGTCTTTGTTTGGCCTGTAGACATTCAAATCCACCTACATTATTTACTTGTAAGATTTACTGTCCAGCGTAATCTATTGTTTGGTGTCGGAGTTGTGGCTCCAATCCACCACTCTCTGCATCAGCACTGCTGTCCTGTACAATCTTATGTCAGAAAGGCTCAGACCCCCTCTCTCCTTTGCCATATACAAGGTGCTTCTGGGGACTCTAGGTTTGACCCCATTCTAGATGAATTTTTGTATGTTGCCCTGCAGTTGGATTAGAAAATCTTTGGGTAAGGGGATGGGTAGTGTCTGCAGTATGTACAAGATGCGTGGCATAATGTTCATTTTTACCGCTTGTATCCTACCCACCCATGAAAGGGTTTTGTTCTTCCATCCCGAGAGGTCATTTGTTATATCTTTTAGTAGAGGGAGGTAGTTTTTTGCAAACAAATCTTGAAAGCGATGAGTTATATGAATACCTAGGTATTTTATTTGTTTGGGTTGTATCTGAATCTGGCAAGTAGTCTGTAATTTGCATATGATATGTGACGGTGTATTTATGTTGAGTAGTTCAGATTTAGTCAAATTGAGATGGAAGTTTGAGACCCTACCATACTTTTCAAATGTTCTGAGTAGAGCCGGTAGGGATTTATCTATTCTGGTCAGTGTTAGCAAAACATCATCGGCGTACATCGCAAGTTTATATTCATTCTCTTTGGTCAATACGCCTGTGATGTCTGTGTGTGATCTAATTTGGCAGGCCAGTGCCTCAATAGTGATGGCAAATAGTATCAGTCATAGGGGACAGCCCTGTCTCATACCATGTTTAATTTTGAAGGGATCTGATAGGACCGAATTCGTCTTGACTCTAGCTGATGGCTCTGAATAAAGGGAGAAAACTCTTTTCTATGAATCCATTGCCTATGCCCATTTTTTTGCAGGGTGGACCAGAGAAATTCCCAGTCCACCCTGTCAAAGGCTTTTTCTGCATCTGTGGAAATAAGAACCATGGCTTGTTGTGTGTTGCGTGCTAGGGTTGTTAATTGTAGGACCTTGATGGTGTTATCCCTTCGCTTCCCTTCCTGGTATAAAGCCCACCTGGTCTGGAGATATTAAATGATTGAGTAGGGGATTTAACCTATTTGCTAGGACTCTGGCAAAGATTTTTACGCCTGTATTTAGTAGTGAGATCGGGCGAAAGTTCTCAGGCGCGTCCGGGGTCTTGTCTGGTTTTGGCAGCATGAGTCTTTAAGATATTCAAAGAGTGTCAGTAGTCTTGGCGCAAGGATTTGAATATACTTTCTATAATACTTGGCGCTAAACCCATCAGGTCCTGGGCTTTTCCCAAATGGAAGGGATTTAATTGCGGATTGTATTTCTCTGATACTAAGGGGGAGTCTAATTTATCCATTTGATCTTTATCTAGTTTCGGTAGGTTTACCCCTGCTAAGTATTCTGCTATGGCTTGGCCTTTGGTTGTTGGGGTCCCTGTATTTCTAGTATTTACCTTTAGGTTATATAGGGCTGAGAAGTATGAATGAAACTCTTCTGCTATGGATAAGCTATCTCGTTTGACTTGACCAGATTTGTTTTTTAAGTGATGGATATGTGATCTGAGTCTCTTGCGCCTTAGTGCTCTGGCCAGTAACTTTCCCGCCTTGTCTCCCTGTTCATAATATTTTTGATTCAGTTTGCGAACCCTTTTTTGCTGCTCTTGTTGTAAGAATGTATTAAGCTCTAAACTCGCCTGAGAGAGACGTGGTGAGATTGTAGTGTCGTTTGGGTTTTTTTTGTGTTCCTGTTCTAAGCTATGTAGGGTCCTGAGTGCGCCCTCATACTTAGTTCTATGCTGTTTGAGAAGATTTGCCTTATGTTTTAAAAATACTCCTCTGAGGACACACTTATGAGCCTCCCAGATGTTGGTCCATGTCGTGTCTGGTGTATCGTTGATCTGATAGTATGGATAAGTGGGTGGTCTAAAAGGCTGTCATCCAACCTCCATATATATGGAGTAACCGGAATGTCTGGCCATTCTAATTGGCAAGTAACTGGTGCATGGTCCGACCATGTAGCTGGATGTATGGATGTGTGTTTAATGAGTGTAAGGCCTATAGAGTCAGTGAGGATGTAGTCAATTCTTAAGTACGTTTTGTGCGGATTGGAATAAAATGTGTAGTTTCTAACCGCTGGGTGGAAAGTGCGCCATATATCGTGGAGAGTTAGTGCATTTATTTGACTATTTATGTGTTTGATATCCCGTTTCGGAATGTTTGTAGTCTTCCCTGACGTGTCCAACTCTGGGTTCAATGGAACGTTAAAGTCGCCACCTACGAACACCACCCTTCTAGTGTTGTCTAGGATTCTCCCTGAAAGTGAGCGCAGGAAAGTTAGTTGCTGCTTATTTGGGAAGTATACATTTACTATCGTGATCGGTCGTCCATGAAGCATTCCCGTCAGTATGAGTATTCTCCCATCAGTAACAACACATGTGCAAAGTCCGTGTGTGTAATTTAGCAAATGGATATAGGTATGTCCAACGTATTCTGTATAGTCAGATAGTAGAGGTGTAGAACTATACAAAATATACACAGCAAAAAAGGGGGAAAAAAGAAGGACAGAGGCGTCAATACCAGTACTGACTCACCACTCCAAGGAAGGCTATTCCGGCATTTCTTCGACACGGTAAGTGGGCAAACAACCACCATTCACTTCTCACAACCAGAGGACGTACCCCTCACCTCTATGGTGTATGTTTCAGCTCCGTGGCAATACACCTCTTCGCGAGGTCTGAGCGTTCTCTCCTCCTCGGCGTCTCCGGCCAGCATGTACCTTTTCAGCACTTCCGGGTGACGTCAGACGCTGTCCCAATCCAGCTCGCATACGTAGCGCTTCAGATGCTGTGTATAGTGATAGAACTCACAAAAACCTCTATTCACAGGACAAAACTCCAAAGCTGGGAATAAACTTGTTCCTTCAAAGGATAGGAGGGCTCCTCTCCCTCCCAAAAAAATAGAAAAAAAGCGATCCAAAGAACAAAAATAGTAAATAAAAAGTCAATTCTTTATTAGAAAATTAAAACATATGGGCGTCAAAAATAGCGTGAAGAAGGAAAGAGCAGGTCTTTCCTTCTTCACGCTATTTTTGATGCCCATATGTTTTAATTTTCTAATAAAGAATTTACTTTTTATTTACTATTTTTGTTCTTTGGATCACTTTTTTTCTATTCTCCCATCAGTGTCTTTTTCTATGTTGTAACTTTAAATGGAACGTTGTTTTTTATTATTATGCCCACCCCACACTTTTTAGTTGGGCCTGAGGAGAAATATGATGTGGGTAGGCTAGGGTTTTATTTTATTTTGGGTGGGCATTTTTATTTTGATAGGGCTATTAGATTAGGAGTAATTCTTTTTTATTTTTGACAATTTCTTTTTTTATTTTTGTGTAATTTAGTGTTTATTTTTTTGTAATGTAGATAATTGTATTTTATTATTTTAATTTATTTTATTTTATTGTGAGGTTAGTTTTTATTGTAATCAAGGCATTCCTTATGGAATTGTCAAAACCTACTTAGATTTATCAATAGAACATATCAGTATACCAATAAAGTATACTTGGACGGTATTCCCTATGGAACTATCAATTCTACTTAGTATAACAATGAAGTATACTTGGACGGTATTCCCTATGGAACTATTAATTTTACTTAGATTCTTTGAATATAACACATCAATATGTAATAAGTAAAACTTATTTAAATCATTCTATAATATTGAGTACCAAGACTTATCTCTATTTATCGATTATATGTTTTTAGGCATGATTATAATCACACAATACTATAGTAGCATAATACTGCTATTTTTGCAACATATTAGCACGTTACACTTAATACACGCATATTAGTCTAAACATTCACCTGCATTCATTATTTTATCGGACTTTAAGTTTTTTCATTATATCAATTCATCACATTAGTTTATTTACTAAACACATATACACATCACTACAATAGTTTAATATATCACTCAATCATACACTAGCTGTTAGGCTATATAATTTACTATTAATATCACACTTTACACAAGCACTCATCATGAACACTGGATCTCTGCACTGGCCACAGCATCTCTAAGATTATTCTAGTACATTTTGCATACCTGCATTTTGTGGCTTAGTGGTTAGGGTGACAGTCTTTTAATCACTAGGTCATGAGTTCAAATCCGGCCACTATCGTTATTAGTATGATTAATTCTACGAATTCATTTATATTTATATATATTATGTCAATGTTTCACTTATCTAATTTATTATTAATTTATCACCATTTATTTTTATAACTTTATAGTTTTATCAATAGATAATCTATCTGAACACTTAAGATTATTAGTTTTCATATATATTCTATTAGTATTATATCGTGCCTATAAATGTAATATCAAAATGTCATCGTTCTAACCATTGAGATTATATTCTGTCAGTAATCTATATAATTTTTGTTTTCTGTATCAAAGGAATGATTTTTTGAAGTTTGTATAAATTATATTGACGATTTAGTAACAATAGTGCTATGCATTTTAGGGTTACACCCTATAATCTGACAGTACACCTGTGTGTAGTAGGTGTGTGAATTTTCAGGGTTTTGATTGGTTCTGTTACCCCTTTAAAGTCAGCAAGGTAGCTTTTAGAATTATGTAGCCTGATGAAACGGCATGTTAGCCGAGAAACGCGTTGCTAAGCAATTTTTAATGTTTTTAATAAAAACTTTTACTTACTCTACCTTGCTGTGAGATATTTATCTCTATATCCTAACATTATTTGCCCCAATTATCCTTTGTACGGATCATAACCATTAGCGGTTTAGCTACTCCCCTCTCACCCCATATTTTCAGAGATCCTGGTTCACTAAGGAGCAGCTGCACAGATCCTAGGGAGTCAGCCAAACGGCTCTTTAAGATTCAGCACGCCTGATATTGCACTGGTTGTGCAACTCCGCTTCTGAGTATAAACCCCTTGACATTCGCCGTGTGTGTTTTGTGTCTGGGATAATCTTCACCAAGGGCAGTATCTACCTTCTATTACAGGTTTATCTCTTCAATCCTTTGGAACCGTTGGTTGCACGACTACCCAGGGAACAGCTGTTTTGTCTATAGCGAGTTAGCCGATTGGCTCTGAAGCTTCGGCTTACCTGTTATTGCACTGCATGTGCAAACATCTTTGTGAGTATTACATCTGAATCCTAGTATATTTTATTTTGTATCCAAGGATTATCTGCACCAGAGCGCCTCTTCTTCGTGTTTCTTTTTAGAACGAAAGTCATCTTTATTGTAAGGCAGGTTAGGTTTTATTTCACAGGTAAATTTATTTTAGCTAGGTAGTTAGTAAATAGTTAATAACTATTTACTAACTAGTCTACCTAGTTAAAATAAATACAAACTTACCTGTGAAATAAAAATAAAACCTAAGCTAGCTACAATGTAACTATTTATTTTGTAGCTAGCTATTTGGGTGGGTGGGTGGTTGGTTTTACTGTTGGAGGGTGTTTGGATTTTTTTTAACAGGTAAAAGAGCTGATTTCTTTGGGGCAATGCCCCGCAAAAGGCCCTTTTAAGGGCCATTGGCAGTTTAGTGTAGGCTAGGGTTTTATTTTATTTTGGGTGGGCTTTTTTATTTTGGTAGGGCTGTTAGATTAGGAGTAATTCGTTTTTATTTTTGATCATTTCTTTTTTTGTTCAATTTAGTGTTTAATTTTTTGTAATGTAGATAATTGTATTTTATTAATTTAATTTATTTTATTTTATTGTAATGTTAGTTTTTATTGTAAGACAGGTTAGGTTTTATTTTACAGGTAAATTTATTTTAGCTAGGTAGTTAGTAAATAGTTAATAACTATTTACAAACTAGTCTACCTAGTTAAAATAAATACAAACTTACCAGTGAAATAAAAATTAAACCTAAGCTAGCTACAATGTAGCGTTTAGTTTTAAATAAGTTTTTAGTTTTAAATAGGAATTATTTAGGTAATAATTGTAAGTTTAATTTTGATTTATTTTAATTATATTTAAGTTAGGGGGTGTTAGGGTTAGGGTTAGACTTAGGGGTTAATATATTTATGTGGTGATGTGGGAGGCCAGAGGTCTAGGGGTTAATACTTTATTTTAGTATATTTCATTGTGGGGAGCTTGCGGTTTAGTGGTTAATAGGTTTATTATTGTAGCGGTGTGGGTGGACGGCAGATTAGGAGTTAATAATCTTTAAATAGTGTTTGCAATCTGGGAGGGCAGCTGTTTAGGGGTTAATAGGTTTATTATAGTGGTGACAATGTCGGGGAGCCGCGGAATAGGGGTTAATACATTTTTTAAGTGGCGGCGATGTCTGTAGCGGCAGATTAGGGGTTAATCAATTTATTTTAGTATTTGTGATGCGGAAGGGCCTTGGTTTAGGCATAATAGGTAGTTTATGGGTGTTATTGTACTTTTTAACACTTTAGTTATGAGTTTTCTGCTACAGATTTGTAACGTAAATCTCATAACTACTGACTTTAGATGGTGGTACGAATCTTGTCAGTATAGGGTGTACCACTCACTTTTTGGCCTCACAGCAAAACTTGTAATACCGGCGCTATAAAAGTCCTATTGAAAAATGAATTTTTTAAAAGTGCGGTACTGTTGCGTGACGGCCAAAAAGGTGTGCGGTACACCTATTCTGACAAGACTTGTAATAGTGACGCTAAGGGAAAAGCATCGTTATGAAGCATAACAATGCTTTTTCACTCATAACGCAAAACTCATAATCTAGCTGTTAATGTTTGTCTGAAAACCTTAGTAGTGTCAACATAAAACTACAAAGCTCAACAGAAACCAAAACAAATAGGTTACTCAGAATAATTATATGGATATAAGACATAAGGAAGGAACAACAATGTCCCAATTTAAATAGTTAGAAAACATCACCTTATACTAATTAAGATAAAGAGAAAATAAAAAAAGAAAAAGAAATTCTTCTTTCAGATGAAACAAAATGAAACAAAAAAACTTCTAGAAAGAAGTTAATATCAACCTGAAGCAAAGGCTTGAAGTAAAAACCTGCAAAATCCTCCATTTCTCAAAACAGACTTAATTAATTATAGGCCCAGCTATTACTAAACCAAGAATGTAAGGGAGATTAGCAATCTTCTTATGGAACATAGCCAAATAGGACAGAAACCTGACCTTTTAAAGAAGTGGCGTATAAACTCTTATCCGGACTAGAATTAAAGGCCTTCCAGGCCTTTAAATAACAGACTAACAAGCCTTAAAAAGAAACTCAGAAATTTAACAAATAGATCAAAGATAAAGAGTTTGACTGACTCTATCCCCAAGCCATTAAGTCAAGAGAACTAGAACCGTAATAGAAAAAGGACCTAAATAGAAGGAAAGAAACTGGACCCTCAGAGGCCTACTTATCAAGCCGTCAACTGTGCTGCATTCGCCGGCACCAATACGCTCGCCTAACATCGCTGCTGCAGACCTGAATACGCTCTCCATAGTTAACAAAAAAGCTGTCAAAAAGCAGGGCACCAAGTACGAGGCGATGAGCAGCGGACTGTTGTTAACTAATAGTCATCGATCTCGCTGCTCTTCGGCTTTTTCACAGCTTTATTTGTATACTGTCACTAAACACTGCCACTATACTAAACTGTTTAACCCCTATACTGCCGCTCCCAGAGCCTACCGCCACTCTAATAAAGTTATTAACCCCTATTCCTCCACTCCTGGAGCCCACCGCCACCTACATTATGTTATTAACCCCTAATCTGCCTCCCCTTATATCGCTGCTACCTACATTATACTTATTAACCACTAATCTGCCATCCCATACACCGCGGCCACCTACATAAAGTTATTAACTCCTAAACTAAAATTACATTAAACTATATTAAAATAAAAATTAATCTAACCTAACTTTTATGCTAAAATTAGATTAAACTACAAATTAAATTAACTATATTATATATTTAAACACCTAACCCTACTCAAATAATTTAAATCTACACTAAAAAATTACAAAAAACTAACAACTAAGTTACAAAAAATGACAAACACTGTTACACAAAAAAATAAACACTACGTTACAAAAATAGAAAAGAAATTATCAAAGATGTAAACTAATTACACCTAATCTAAGTCCCTATGAAAATAAAAAAGTCCCCCTAAAATAAAAAAAACCCTAACCTACAATAAACTACAAATAGCCCTTAAAAGGGCCAATAGGGTGAAAACTCAGTCATATTGGCTGATTGCAACAGCCAATAGGATTTTTTTCAACCTTAATTCCGATTGGCTGATAGAATTCTATCAGCCAATCAGAATCTAAGGGACACCATCTTGGAGGACGTCATTTAAAGGAACCTTCATTCCGAAGAAGACGTCGTAAGAAGAGGATGCTCCGCATCTGATGTCTGGAAGATGGAGTCACTCTGTGCCGAATGGATGAAGATAGAAGATGCCGTATGGGTGAAGACTTCTGCGGGCTTGGATGAAGACATCGGCCGCTTGGATGAAGACTTCTGCCGGCTTCTTGGAGGATGGATGTCGGATCTTCAAAACTGTAAGTCGATCTTCAGGGGTTAGTGTTAAGATTTTTTTAAGGGTTTATTGGGTGGGTTTTAGTTTTAGATTAGGGTTTGGGCTGCAATAGAGCTAAATGCCCTTTTAAGGGCAATGCCCACCTGCCCATTCTGGTGAAATGCTTTTAAAATGCCGCCCCCTGCTCCCTGGCAGCAAATCGGCCACTGTAAGGGGCTGTCAATCAGCTTGATCATATCAGATCGGGATGATTTCAATCCACCACCTAAAGACAAGCCTAAAATGATGGGCCTCCAAAGCAGCATCCGCTGCTTAATAAATGGAGCCATAATGCTCGAATTCAGTTATAGACACTGAAACAACAAATGTTATACTATTATTTTCAGACAAAACCAGAGGAACTCTGATACTGGGTGGAGGAAATGGATTTCTGAGCCCTATATTGGCAAAAAGGAAAATCTGAACTCTAAAAATACTCTTGGATTACTAGCACTGAGGAAAAAAAACCCATTGACCCCCAGACACCATATACATAATAGAAAACCAAACCAGATATTGTAAAGAAAGAGTTATAAAATCTGGAAATAGAAATAATGTCAACAGACCAAGATTCTAGTTATAAGGCTTTTGTAGAGAGAACAGTAAAAGACATCCTATAGCAAGGTTTAATTGTAACTTAGGTTAGGATTTATTTTACAGGTAATTTTGTAATACTTTATCTAGGTAGCTATTAAATAGTCAATAACTATTTAATAGCTATTGTACCTAGCTAAAATAAATGCAAAGTTTCCTGTAAAATAAATATAAATCCTAAAATAGCTACAATGTAACTATTAGTTATATTGCAGCTATATTAGGGTTTATTTTACAGGTAAGTATTTAGTTTTATATAGGATTAATTTATTTAAATAATTTAATGATAGTGTAGTGTTAGGTGTAATTGTAACTTAGGTTAGGATTTATTTTACAGGTAAATTTGTATTTATTTTAGCTAGGTAGTTATTAAATAGTTATTAACTATTTAATAACTATTGCACCTAGTTAAATAAATACAAAGTTGCCTGTAAAATAAATATAAATCCTAAAATAGCTACAATGGAACTATTAGTTATATTGTAGCTATATTAATAGCTAGTAGGGGGCTTAGATTAGGTGTAATTAGTTTAAAATTCTTGTAATATTTTATTATTTTTGGTAATTTAGTGTTTGTTTTTATTTTGGTACTTTTCTGATGGATGGAAGACCTCTTCTTGCCCCGCTTGGATGAAGACTTCTGCCGGTCTGGATGTCCTCTTCTGCCCCATCGGATGAAGACTTCGGCCTGGCTGGGTGAGCACGACTCAAGGTAGGGAGATCTTCAGGGGGGTAGTGTTAGGTTTATTTAAGGGGGGTTTGGGTTAGAGTAGGGGTATGTGGGTGGTGGGTTGTAATGTTGGGGGGTGGTGTTTTTTTTACAGGCAAAAAAGCTGTTTTCTTTGGGGCATGCCCTGCAAAAGGCCCTTTTAAGGGCTGGTAAGGGAATAGAGCTGTTAACTTTTGTAATTTAGTATAGGGTAGGGCATTTTTTTTATTTTGGGGGGCTTTGTTATTTTATTAGGGGGCTTAGATTAGCTGTAATTAGTTTAAAATTGCCGGTCTGGATGTCCTCTTCTGCCCCATCGGATGAAGACTTCGGCCTGGCTGGGTGAACATGGCTCAAGGTAGGGAGATCTTCAGGGGGGTAGTGTTAGGTTTATTTAAGGGAGGTTTGGGTTAGAGTAGGGGTATGTGGGTGGTGGGTTGTAATGTGGGGGGGGGTATTGTGTGTTTTTTTACAGGCAAAAGAGCTGTTTTCTTTGGGGCATGCCCCGCAATAGGCCTCTTCTGCCCCATCGGATGAAGACTTCGGCCCGGCTGGGTGAACATGGCTCAAGGTAGGGAGATCTTCAGGGGGGTAGTGTTAGGTTTATTTAAGGGGGGTTTGGGTTAGAGTAGGGGTATGTGGGTGGTGGGCTGTAATGTGGGGGGGTGGTATTTTTTTTACAGGCAAAAAAGCTGTTTTCTTTGGGGCATGCCCTGCAAAAGGCCCTTTTAAGGGCTGGTAAGGGAACAGAGCTGTTAACTTTTGTAATTTAGTATAGGGTAAGGCATTTTTTTATTTTGGGGGGCTTTGTTATTTTATTAGGGGGCTTAGATTAGCTGTAATTAGTTTAAAATTGCCGGTCTGGATGTCCTCTTCTGCCCCATCGGATGAAGACTTCGGCCTGGCTGGGTGAACATGGCTCAAGGTAGGGAGATCTTCAGGGGGGTAGTGTTAGGTTTATTTAAGGGAGGTTTGGGTTAGAGTAGGGGTATGTGGGTGGTGGGTTGTAATGTGGGGGGGGTATTGTGTGTTTTTTTACAGGCAAAAGAGCTGTTTTCTTTGGGGCATGCCCCGCAATAGGCCTCTTCTGCCCCATCGGATGAAGACTTCGGCCCGGCTGGGTGAACATGGCTCAAGGTAGGGAGATCTTCAGGGGGGTAGTGTTAGGTTTATTTAAGGGGGGTTTGGGTTAGAGTAGGGGTATGTGGGTGGTGGGCTGTAATGTGGGGGGGTGGTATTTTTTTTACAGGCAAAAAAGCTGTTTTCTTTGGGGCATGCCCTGCAAAAGGCCCTTTTAAGGGCTGGTAAGGGAACAGAGCTGTTAACTTTTGTAATTTAGTATAGGGTAAGGCATTTTTTTATTTTGGGGGGCTTTGTTATTTTATTAGGGGGCTTAGATTAGCTGTAATTAGTTTAAAATTGCCGGTCTGGATGTCCTCTTCTGCCCCATCGGATGAAGACTTCGGCCCGGCTGGGTGAACATGGCTCAAGGTAGGGAGATCTTCAGGGGGGTAGTGTTAGGTTTATTTAAGGGAGGTTTGGGTTAGAGTAGGGGTATGTGGGTGGTGGGTTGTAATGTGGGGGGGGGGGTATTGTGTGTTTTTTTACAGGCAAAAGAGCTGTTTTCTTTGGGGCATGCCCCGCAATAGGCCTCTTCTGCCCCATCGGATGAAGACTTCGGCCCGGCTGGGTGAACATGGCTCAAGGTAGGGAGATCTTCAGGGGGGTAGTGTTAGGTTTATTTAAGGGGGGTTTGGGTTAGAGTAGGGGTATGTGGGTGGTGGGCTGTAATGTGGGGGGGTGGTATTTTTTTTACAGGCAAAAAAGCTGTTTTCTTTGGGGCATGCCCTGCAAAAGGCCCTTTTAAGGGCTGGTAAGGGAACAGAGCTGTTAACTTTTGTAATTTAGTATAGGGTAAGGCATTTTTTTATTTTGGGGGGCTTTGTTATTTTATTAGGGGGCTTAGATTAGGTGTAATTAGTTTAAAATTCTTGTAATATTTTTTTTTTTGTAATTTAGTGTTTTGTTTTTTTTGTAATTTAGTGGGGGGTTTTTTGTACTTTAATTTAGTTTATTTAATTGTAGATAATTGTAGGTACTTGTAGTTAATTTATTTAATGATAGTGTAGTGTTAGGTTTAAATGTAACTTAGGTTAGGATTTATTTTACAGGTAATTTTGTAATTATTTTAACTAGGTAGCTATTAAATAGTCAATAACTATTTAATAGCTATTGTACCTAGTTAAAATAAATACAAAGTTGCCTGTAAAATAAATATAAATGCTAAAATAGCTACAATGTAACTATTAGTTATATTGCAGCTATATTAGGGTTTATTTTACAGGTAAGTATTTAGTTTTAAATAGGATTCATTTATTTAATTAATTTAATGATAGTGTAGTGTTAGGTGTAATTGTAACTTAGGTTAGGATTTATTTTACAGGTAAATTTGTATTTATTTTAGCTAGATAGTTATTAAATAGTTATTAACTATTTAATAGCTATTGTACCTAGGTAAATAAATACAAACTTGCCTGTAAAATAAATATAAATCCTAAAATAGCTACAATGTAACTATTATTTATATTGCAGCTATATTAGGGTTTATTTTACAGGTAAGTATTTAGTTTTAAATAGGATTAATTTATTTAACTATAGTAAATTTATTTTGTTTTATTTAAATTATATTTAAGTTAGGGGGTGTTAGGGTTAGGGTTAGACTTAGGATTAGGGGTTAATAACCTTATTATAGTAGCGGCGATGTTGGGGGCGGGAGATTAGGGGTTAATAATTGTAGGTAGGTGGCGGCGATGTTAGGGAGGGCAGATTAGGGGTTAATAAAATGTATTATAGTGTTTGCGAGGCGGGAGTGCGGCACTTTAGGGGTTAATACATTTATTATAGTGGCGGCGATTTCCGGTCAGCAGATTAGGGGTTAATACTTGTATACAAGATGAGGAAAAAGGAAGCTGAGTCCTGGAGTCAAATATAGTAAGAGTTTATTGTGGAGCAGGCTTCAACATGTCAGGTAAGCTCCTATCTTACGCGTTTCGCGCATGGGCACATGCGCTTCATCAGAGATGAATACTTGTAGTTAGATTGCGGCGACATTGGGCGGGGCAGATTAGGGGTTAATAAATATAATGTAGGGGTCGGCGATGTTAGGGACAGCAGATTAGGGGTTAATAGCTATAATTTTAGGTTGCGGCGATATCAGGTCAGCAGATTAGGGGTTAATACTTGTAGTTAGATTGCGGCGACGTTGGGGGGGCAGATTAGGGGTTAATAACTATAATGTAGGGGTCGGCGATGTTAGGGACAGCAGATTAGGGGTTAATAGCTATAATGTAGGTGGCGGCGATATCCGGTCGGCAGATTAGGGGTTAATACTTGTAGTTAGATTGCGGCGATGTTGGGGGGGGCAGATTAGGGGTTAATAACTATAATGTAGGGGTCGGCGGTGTTAGGGACAGCAGATGATTAGGGGTTAATAGCTATAATGTAGGCGGCGGCGATATCCGGTCGGCAGATTAGGGGTTAATACTTGTAGTTAGATTGCGGCGACGTTGGGGGGGGGCAGATTAGGGGTTAATAACTATAATGTAGGGGTCGGCGATGTTAGGGACTTCAGATTAGGGGTTCATTAAGATAATGTAGGTTGCGGCGATATCCGGTTGGCAGATTAGGGGTTAAATAATGTTATTATAGGGTTTGCGATGTGGGGGTGCCTCGGTTTAGTGGTTCATATTTAGTTTATGGGTGTTAGTGACTTAGTGTACTAAATGGGTGTTAGTGTACTAAAACATACTGAATTTCGGAACCGAATAGAACCGAATTCAGCCGAATGTATTCGAATCCGAATAAATCCGAAACGAATTTATTCGAATCCGAATAAATCCGATACAAATTCATTCAAATTTTGCCGAATTCGATTCGATCCGAACCGAAATTTGAAAAGTCTGAATCGATCCGAACCGAAAACGAACCGAATTTTTTAGCCGTGCACATGTCTAGTATAGTTTCCCAAAACGGAGTAAGAGAAGAATGAAACAAATACTTACACCTTCTAGAAGGAATAAAAAGTACACCTGGCTCAGTAGATTTTCTGGATATAAACACAGAAACAGGGTCAGAATTATACAAAGGGATTTAACCAAGGGTTTACAAGAACAATATCTAAACATTAAGGGCCAGATTACAAGTGGAGTGCTAAATATTGCTTTCAAGAAAGCAATATTTGTGCTCCACTGTGTAATACTACTGCACGCTGTGTGCTGGTATTACAAGTTAACAGCAATGTGAACGCAAGCTTGTGTTCGCATTGCTGATATACATCTATATTTATGTGTTAATATGTGTATATACACATATTTACACATTAATATATATGTATATAAGCATATACATATATATTTACAGCGAACACACTCAGATCTCTGGTTAATTTTCTATGTGCTAATTGCTATTGTGAGCCCGCAGTAGCAATAATCAACCACTTGTAATGGCTGGTTAATTCTTTTTGCCCATTTGCAGGTGCACAATAATTTAGTGCCCCACTTGTAATCTAGCCCTAAAATGACATACCCCCATCTACTTTAGGAACAGCCACCTCTAAAGTAAAGGGATATGAAACCCAAATTTTTTATTTCATGGTTCAGATAGAGCATGCAATTTTAAGCAACTTTCTAAATTAGGCCTATTATCAATTTTGCTTTGTTCTCTTGGTATCTTTATTTGAAAAGCAAGAATGTAGCCACCAATCTGCAAGCTCTACCCAGGTGCTGAACCCAAATTGGGCTGCCTCCTAAGCCTACATTCCTGCTTTTCAAATAAAGATACCAAGAAAATGAAGAAAAAATTAATAATAGGAGTAAATTAGTGCTTTAATTTGAAAAATTAAGAAAACAGAAAGTTTGTTAAAAGAGAACAAATATGCTTAATATAAAACAGATAAAAAGAAGTCAGTATAACAATCAGAAGAAGACTCCTAATTAACAAAGAAAACCCCTCCCCTCTGAGGGCACCGCAGCCTTATAATTAGAAACATTAACCTTAGCAGGCTAAAAAAAACTAGTAGAACGTAAATTCTGAACTGACCTTTTAAGCTTAGTTGAAGGTGGAAGAGCAGCAAGCACTTCAGAACAACATATTCTATGAGACTTTTCACTCCTGAAAAACAAAGAGAGGAGAAATACACATACAAGCAGCATTAGGTTGGTCTAAATATATTATCATATAGATAAACATGACTCATATAAATAAGCTGGAGATAAAGCTTTAACTTTTTAAAAAAATACACACTTAATATTGGTAGGAAGGTGTTCAAGAGACTCTGCTTCTATAGTAGATTTAAGGACATAATCAGACAACTGTAGTATAGCACTGACAAAGCAAAACAATAAATATTAACTCCTTAAATATAAAACTTTTTGATGAATGGAAAAAACATATCCCCTCCTAAAGTAGTTTAAAAACTTACAAAAAAACACTATTTTTCTCTGTTTTTTTTTATTCTTTGATACCTTCCCCTTTGGCTAAAAGAAATTTTGTATGTTCTAAATAAGTCTCTGCATTTATTAACAGCTATGGAGACAGCCATTGCCCATGGCAAGATTCCACTATATCCATTATTATTATTTACTGTAATTATCTCTATTCTTGTTAACATGCTACATGAAGCTGGTGGGTAACATGATAAAACTAGCTGATTTTTTTAATTTATTTTTTAACATATTAGCCTTAAATAAGCAATCTTATTTAAAGGGATACCATATGCTAACAATTTCTATATTTTCATGAATATGAAATATCAGAATATAAACACATTGGGCTAAATTACAAGTGAAGCGCAATTTAGTTTTTGCAATCTAGCGCAATTAGAACTCTTGCGATATTAGTAAGAGTATTACACCTGTGTTTTGCGCTAGTATTACAAGTTGAAAGTATCAAGTTTGCATTAGAGCACTATTAACGAAAGAGTGATAAATATTGCAACATGATTTTATATGTGATCTCGGTACCGCAAGACTGTTTATTTATTTACAACCTTGCTATGACAGTATAAAAGGGTGCTTTTATGCTTTACACATATGTATAATTCAGTAATACTTTATTTTATTTGGTTTTACATGTGTTTTGTGAAACTTTTTTTTTTAAATCTTATACTTTACTTCAGGTCTCAGGTCACACTAATTCTTCTAATGATATTTAAGCGTTCACTGGAACTCAACCCATAAGTTGCAACTTAATATCAGTGATATTTAGCAGAGTTGCAATATCCATTAAAAATACAGGGTGCGCTAGAGCAATGATGGTAACGCTAAACCTTCTCTAGTAATTGTTTTACCATGGACATGTAATATAACTTTGCTTGCTAATTTCAGCTTAATCCATCGATATCGCTATAGCATCCTGCGCTAGCATAAACGCGCCACTTGTAATCTAGACCATAGATATTCAGATGTTATTGTTTATAGTCCTTTAAATGTTCTAGATTGTATTAAATGCATCTAAGGCAACTTACAACCAAGTTGCTCTACATTTAACCCTTAATTCTATGGTCAATATTAAAATAAAAAAGTACACTGTTTCAAAATAGTTCTTTACATGCATCTGATTGATAATTTTGTACTTTGTTCAAGTAATTATATAGATAAGGAAAACTGCTTAAATTGTTTAACTCTCTCATTGGCCAAGCCTTCAAGTCTCACCTCTAAAAGTTCAAGTTAATAACTTTTCAATTTTAAACCAGTATTTCAGTTAATCTGTTACCAAATTCATTAGTGCTATGAGTGCCCTTGAAAAACATACGGCTAGATTACGACCTGTGCATTTTGCATGAAAAAGCCTCCTAACGCTGCTTTTTCACTACTGCTGGTATTATGAGTATCCGTAACGCCACAAAAATAACCATCTCCGCTCAAATCATTAACGTAAACCCAGACCCAGTAGTTAATCATATACCGCTAACAAAAACATCCAAGAATCACTTCAAAAACATTACACAAAGTACCCCTACACACACTACACACTACACAATATTTATTTTTGAGATTTTTCATTTTCAGGTCAAAATAGAACAGATCAAAGTTACGAGATCTCGGGTGTTTAAAAAAACCCCCATACAAATCCATTTTCCATTGACTTACATAGACAGACGGGAACATACACTCATTTAGATACATCTAACTACAAATATTATCACATACATACACTAATCGATAGATACAAACAATATACAGCACATTACCTACACAAACCAATTTTTTATTAGGAAATAAACACGATTTAGCTATTTTTTCACACAAGAACATGACGTCACTCACTTTACTCTCAAAACAAGTGTTGAATTTTACTTCTCAACAAATTTTTTTCCTCCATTGACTTCTATGGGGAAGACGTGCTAGTGCACGCGTCAGGCAGATTTATATAACGCACATAAAATGCGTAGACAAGAAAACTCGTAATACCAGTGTTACAATTGTGAAACTAACTCATTCTTTCTTGTGTTAGTCCCGCTATGACAAATAGATCAAGATATTACTATTTCCCCATGGAGTTATGGCTTTTACTTGTGTGAACATCACTACAACATCACATTCTTAAAGGAAATTACATTACATCAACTACAAATCACCATCACCAATACGAAATCGTTTGGAAAAATTACATCTTATTTAAATGGACATAAAAATAATTTTTACATTTCATTATTCACAAACAGTAGACAATTGTAAACACGTCTCATTTACCTCTATTATAGCATTTCATTTCTTCATCTCATATGCTTGCATGAACAGCATATCTGCATAGGCTCAACACATGATGATTGATGGATGCACATACATGGCTTTTGTCATTGACTCATACATGTGCATTGATAGTATGGCCAAAAAACACATATAAACAATAAACACTTTTACATCATACAAATACATTGGAAGGTTGCTTAACATTAGATTATCTCTATGAATCATGAAACATAAAATATGGATTTAGTGTCCCTTTAACATCACGATTCACTCATAATCAACCATTAGAAATTAAGTACAATAAGAACAGATCATTAGAAAATATTACAGCTGTCACTTTTTGGGAAGGAACAACAATGCTATACTGCTTCATATAAATCAGCATATGTGGGAGAGAATCACAATACATATATAGATGTACATAACACACATTACACAACAACACAGCACACCTTTATATTTGAATAAGCACACAATAACAATGTTGTAAAATACAACAATAGAATGAAGATTTGCTAACTAGACAGGCATGTTGCTAATATGATGACATCATTATAAGCTTTAACCATACACATTACAGCATTAGGACTGTACCGCCCCTTTCAGAAGTTTCTCACTCAATACTACAATATTACATATACTGTACGTAAACGAGAGTTTGGAAGATCTTCATTATTATAGCGATTTCAATGGGACGCGTACAATATTGACATCTCGCAAATCACTTATATATACAATACTACATATGTCAGCCAGAAGATCTTCATTATTATTGTGATTTCAATGGGACGCGTACAATATTGACATCTTGCAAATCACTTATATATAGAATATTACAGATATCAGCCATTACTTTATCGTTTTTAAACAATATTGCAGCAACATTGATCGATCAGATTCTATTATTGGAGATGTATGGACTATGCGCTGTGAGGGGTACGCTATTAAGTCTAATGAGGCTTCCTCTAAGCTTCCGGTAGTCAACTATGTTTTGTGAAAGATAAGACTCTCTAGCGCTCCAAGCTAATACCCCATAAGGAAAGATTCAAAATACAATGAGCAATTTGAAATATCAAAATGTATTCAACTATGTGACAATGAAAAAATAAATATCTTTAAAACATTATTTAGAGTCGGTTGGTCAACCTTATAAAATTTATGTCCTTAAAAACAATAATAAAAAGCAGTCATAAAATGAATTTGGTTGTTTAACTGCATAAAATTCTGAACAAAAGCTTTACTATGAAATTGGAGCTACTGGCGTTTTAGTACAAGAATAATTCGTAGAAGTTTTTTTCTATATGTTTGTATATTTGTTTGGGATTTATTGAGGCTATTTTTTACTTAATGTATCAATTAATATCAGTGTTACTATAATTCCTGTGACTGTAACGACTTATTCAATATACATTTTATACAATTGTGACGGTTATTCAATATAAACAATTGTTACGGCTTATTCAATATAAACAATTTCTTGCTTAAAGTGCAGATAAGGATATATATGCGCAACTCCTGTGGAAAATATATATATATATATATATGCTTTGTATGTGAAATAATCACTAAAGTGTCTCAATATCGATGTTTACTTTTTCTTAGTGAAACGTTCATATGTTCTGCGAAAACCAGCGCTTTTGATATAGTTACCACAGTTTTTAAAGTGTTGCAAGTGCACTTGTAGATATTCTCTAACCTTATTTCCTTTAGTCTTCAGACGGGTTATGCTTCCGTCCTCTTAGAGCAGATCTCCGGTCCTGGAGCTTTCTAACAGCGGTGAGCCCAGATCACGCCGCTGCTTCAGCGGCTGTTTCAAAATCACGCACCTTACTCTCAAACTTCCCATGATTGGTCCTTGGTGTACGTCTGTTTAGCTCTGCCCGCTGGAGATGATTTTTTTTGCGCTCTACCAGTAGATCTTAATAGACTTGATTGGATACTGCTTCTGTGTTCTCCCACAAAAAGGTTTTTTGATGTCTAGGATGCAGTAAAACAAATCTTTAGTTATAATGATCCACTCTCCTGTGGACTTCCAATAGTAGGTGATAGGTAGTGGTAAGAGGATTAGCAATGCCTTTAGGTAACACCAAGGACCAATCACGGGAAGCCTGATAGTAAGGCACGTGATTTTGAAACAGCCGCTGAAGCAGCGGCGTGATCTGGGCTCACCACTGTTAGAAAGCTCCAGGACCGGAGATCTGCTCTAAGAGGACGGAAGCATAACCCGTCTGAAGACTAAAGGAAATAAGGTTAGATAATATCTACAAGTGCACTTGCAACACTTTAAAAACTGTGGTAACTATATCAAAGCGCTGGGTTTCCGCAGAACATATGAATGTTTCACTAAGAAAAAGTAAACATCGATATTGAGACACTTTAGTGATTATTTTACATACAAAGCATATATATATATTATTTTTTTTCCACAGGAGTTGCGCATATATATCCTTCTCTGCACTTTATGCAAGAAATTGTTTATATTGAATAAGCCGTAACAATTGTTTATATTGAATAAGCCGTCACAATTGTATAAAATGTATATTGAATAAGCCATTACAGTCACAGGAATTATAGTAACACTGAAATCAATTGATACATTAGGTAAAAAATAGCCTCAATAAATCCCAAATGAATATACAAACATATAGAAAAAAACCTCAATGAATTATTCTTGTACTAAAACACCAGTAGCTCCGATTTCATAGTAAAGCTTTTGTTCAGAATTTTATGCAGTTAAACAACCAAAATCATTTTATGACTGCTTTTTAATATTGTTTTTAAGGACATAAATTTTATAAGGTTGGCCAACCGACTCTAAATAATGTTTTAAAGATATATATTTTTTCATTGTCACATTTTGATATTTCAAATTTCTCATTGTATTTTGAATCTTTTCTTATGGGGTATTAGCTTGGAGCGCTAGAGAGTCTTATCTTTCACAAAACATAGTCGATCAGATTCTATGACATGTCTATGCACATTATTCACAAGTATGCACTTTCATTCATGTTAGCATGGATGTGTGCTTTTTACTATAAGATCGCGTTTAATAAGTATTTGTTATGCATATGAACAAACATCACGTAGATGCACTGTATATTTTATATTTTACACTTTCACATTACGATTCATTGGGGGGAAACAAAATTTCAGCAAACAACAAAAAAAAAAATGCCCACTTTGAAAGCATTCACGCCGCTCACATACAATCAAGTGAATACAATCAGCAATCATAACGAACACGCTACCATTGGACCTATTGCACTATAAATCCCCCAAACAACATGGCCAAAGCGTCCCTTGTGACGACATTGTATCAAATCGCTTTTGTGTTTTTGTATACCTTTGTACTCCTTGTGTGTTTGCTCTGCTGTTTGGCTTTGTGCTGCTTAGCTTGGCAAATATGGATTATCCACAGTTAGTTGCTGCTGGTGCTGTTGCACGAGTGGTGTTCAATAGAATCAGGCAGGCTTGGCGTCTCCAAGAGAGACGTAGGGCTCGTCTGGTTAGAGGTCCTCCTGTTCACAGGGTGAGGCCCACCTTGGATAACATGAGCGAACAGCTCATTAGCCTTTACAATGTTCTTAAACCTCATATGGAGCCACGTAGATGTATGCGAACTGCAATCCCTGGCATGATCAAGATGCTATGTTGCATACATGTCCTGGCCTCCGGAAGTTTTCAATCCTTAGAGGGGTACATGCATGGGCTGTCTCAGGGTACCTTCTCTGTGGTTTTGACAACTTGCTGGATGCCATGGTACAAGTCAGTAAGCATTACATAGGATTCCCTCAAAATGATGGTGATTGGAGGCGCCTGAAGAGGGAATTCTTTGCAATAGCTCAAATGCCCAATATCTTGGGAGCATAGATTAAACCCACATTGCACTGCATGCTCCAGAAGATGACTTGCCCTTCCGAAATTGCAAACACTTCCATAGTCTCAACGTGCAGTTTGCTTGCAACGCACGGATGCAGATTATGCAGGTGTCTGCGAATTTAGATTTCATCCTGAGACAGTCGTCCCTGTGGTGCCAGTTTGAGGCCAGACAGTTTCCCACTGGGTGGCTCGTTGGTGAGTATTTGTGCACAACATGGTTAATTAGACAATTGCCACTGTAATCTTCAAAAACAGTTGTGTTTGTGTAATGTGCAGCTCTTGGATGCAATTTAACGATTTATTTCTATTTCAGCAAATGTCTAGTTTTATCTCCAAACAGCTATGTAGCATGTCCTAGCTTAAATGGGCAAATAGAGAATGTGCTTTAACCATTTAATTGTCTTTCTGCAAATGTCTAGTTTTAGCTCCAAACAGATATGCAGCATATCTTAGTTTAAATGGGCAGCTCTAGGATGCAATTTAACCATTTCTTTCTCTTTTAGCAAATGTCTGGTTTATGCGAAATACACATATGTAGCATGTCCTAGCGTAAATGGGCAGATAGAGAATGCGCTTTAACCATTTAATTGTCTTTCTGCAAATGTCTAGTTTTAGCTCCAAACAGATATGTAGCATGCCTTAGCTTGAATGGGCAGCTCTAGGATGCAATTTAACCATTTCTTTCTCTTTTAGCAAATTTCTGGTTTATGTGAAATACGCATATGTAGCATGTCCTAGCGTAAATGGGCAGATAGAGAATGCGCTTTAACCATTTCATTGTCTTTCTGCAAATGTATAGTTTTAGCTCCAAACAGATATGTAGCATGTCTTAGCTTAAATGGGCAGCTCTAGGATGCAATTTAACCATTTCTTTCTTTTTTAGCAAA
Organism: Bombina bombina; assembly: GCF_027579735.1. Lineage (NCBI taxonomy): Eukaryota > Metazoa > Chordata > Amphibia > Anura > Bombinatoridae > Bombina > Bombina bombina. The sequence goes on along the minus strand of NC_069502.1, from coordinate 541,945,767 downwards.
TGTCTGGTTTATGCGAAATACGCATATGTAGCATGTCCTAGCTTAAATGGGCAGATAGAGAATGTGCTTCAACCATCTAATTGTCTTTCAGCAAATGTCTATTTTAGGGGATTTTTGTATACACAAATGAATTGTCTTTTAATATAATAATTTGAACTGTATTTTTTATATTTGTCATTGTGTTATGTTCATTATTTATAGGTGATTCTGGTTACATGAGCCAGCCTTGGCTCATTACGCCACTGCGTAACCCCACGGACAAGGTCCACGAACGCTACAATCGGGCGTACAAACGGACTAGGGTTGTAGTGGAGAGGATGTTTGGGCTCCTCAAAATGCAGTTATGATGCCTGGACAGGTCTGGAGGAGCCCTCCAATACAGCCCTAGTAAGGTGGCGAAGATGGTTATAGCCTGCAGCATCCTGCATAACATTGCTCAGCAGGCTGGGATGCTGCAGGCTGTCTAGGCAACCCGAGACCTCCTCCAAGATGAGGAGGACGAACCTGTTCTAGAGGGGCAATTCCGGGATGAGGGGCTCAATGTCAGAGCAAACATCATCAACCGCCACTTTAGACGGTAAATACTAGAAGTTATACAGGAGCATTGTGAACATGTGTGAATTTTAGGGAAATGAGAAGTAGAGAATTGTGCAAACATGTTAGGATTGTTCATCAAATGATTATAACAAAATATAATTTAATATTATTATTATTATCATAGGTAATTTAGACAACAGATGATTCTGGCATTGGGTCCTGTAATGACTTTACCACCTGGTTTTCAAAGACAACATCAGATGGTAAGTATAAACAATGTATGGACTGTGGGTGGGGGGAATTTTGCACAATCAGCCATCATATGGCATACATTTTAAAATGTAGTATTTAGTTTACACATTACTAGATTTTTGGATAGTCAGAAATGGATCCTTTAGCAATATTATATGCTTCCAAGTCATATTCCAAGTCATACATCAGAGGTTAGGTCTGCACAATGTATGACTCAGCTTCACACTTGATTGATAGAACATAACACAAGATTCTACACACGCTTAGTAAGCTAGTGATCTAAATAGTTTAAGAAATGGGGGGGATGCAGCACTAAGTCACACACTTTTATTAATTATTTGATTTACACTTTTTTCTTCCATTAGGGAGATGACTTCATCTAAAGACTGAAAGTGAAGAATTCAAGACTGAATGTGAAGAATTCAAGACTGAAAGTGAACAATCCCAGACTGAAAGTAAACAATCCCAGACTGAAAGTGAACAATCCCAGACTGAAAGTGAACAATCCCAGACTGAAAGTGAAGAATACCAATGTGATCATGTCTGTGGCATTGTCTTTCAAATGTGCTGACCTTGAAAACCATACAAAGACACGTTCACATGGTAAATGGCAACAATTCTATGGAACAAGACTGTGGATGCATCCTATTGGAGACACTTAGATTTAATTTTATATTTGTTTTTTAGATGGTATTTCACAATCCTCTATTTTGAAAATGATGAATAAGACACCTTATGAAGATAAACTGATATTTTGAAGATAATTGCCTTTCAAAGACCATACATCCAGGTTAGTTTGCACAATGCATGCTATTTAAGAATTATAGGAGGAAGAATATTCCAAGAATTAGGAATAGATACATGTCCTATATTAGAATATGGTTATTTTAGAAACATTACCCCTACTTTGTGCTAGAGAGGACTCAGATTTTGACCAATCAGACAAAGGGATACATTTTATAGTTGATATTTAGGTATATTATTTGAAGGGACATGCAATATTACATTCAATTATGTTCCTCATACAATCCAATATAAAAAAAATAACAAATTGATATGCATTATTTTGTCTAATTTGAAATGCTAATGTGTAATTCAACTATTGATTAGACAATATAATGGGATTAATGTCAAATTATGGATATATATAGATTTCAAGTATGAACCTGTTTTTAATATCAAGACAAAAAATACATGTTAAAGCATAGACACAAGATGATTTAACAATTATTAGATTTAATGAATATGTTAAGACATGTGTTCATTAAATAACCTAAATGACTAATGTTTTTAATATTTCTTTTCTTTCTTTTTCAGAGTTTCATCTGTGATAAATTCCCTATTTTATTTTATTTTTTTGTAATTAAATTTATTCTTATACTATAAATTTTTCTGTTTTTTTTTAAAAAAACATATTCTTTGAGACATATCTCTATCACAGTAAGATAAGAAGAAATTTATCCATCTAATATTCTGACATGTAAAAAAATATTAGTCCCATGACTGTTAAAGTCATCTATTTTACAAGCACATGCCTGATATCAAATATACTAATTTTGTTTAATGTATTGAATGAAAAATATAAACACAGCTTATTCAGAAAGTCAATTATCTTACAAAATTTAAGTTTGAGTTAAATACATCCATCTTTGCTTTAATTGTGTGATTAATAGATGTGAATATCATAAAATGTTTATGACGAGGACGTGCAGTATAAATTATACATAACAACTTTGTTAATTTCACTTTTAAGAAATGAAAGTGTTTAACTTACATTAAAGTGACAGTGTAGTTTAATGTTAGATTTACATTCTAATCTCTATAATCTTTCTTAGGTATCCAAAAACATTCTTGCACTAAATATAGGTTATTCGCCCTTAATTATTTTTAAGGTAATATGTTAGAAATTATCTTTAAATAAAACGTAAGTTAATTTCACATTTATACCAAGCTAGTTATTGTATGCCATATAAATTACTTTTTAGCTCTAGTAGAGTTATTTGAAGGGTCAGTTAACTATAGAAATGTCCAAAGATAATTTCTCACAATTATACTCTTTACCTGTTGGATAGATATCACATATCTATAGGTATTTCCATTCCCCTTTAGTTTAGTTTATTTCTACAATGTTTACCTCCACATATTCCTAATGTTTTTGTCCTTAAAGGGACATTTAAACCAAAATTTAATGATTCAGAGAGATAATACAAATCTTTTAAAACAACATTTAGATTTATTTCTATTATCTAATTTGATTCAGACTTTAGATATCCTTTGTTAAAGAAATAGCAATGCACATGGGTTAGACAATGACAAAAGGCATCTATGTGCAACCAACAATCAGCAGCAACAGAGCCTATCTAGATATGATTTTCAGGAAAGAATATCAAGAGATAAAAGCTAATGAGATAATCGAACAAAATGTGACGTTGTTTTAACATTGTATTATCCATCTAAATCAAGAAAGAACATATATCTTAATGTCCCTTTAAGGTAAAGTTGTATAAATACAGCAATTGGAAGATATTTCATTCACAGTGGGGCAAACAATACAGAAGGTAATACAAATATGCTTTATTCTCATGTTATCCTAAGTTTGAGAAATGGAGATACATAGGTTTATGATCAGCAAAGCATTACTGGGAAATATCTACTTATCTGTGGGTGGGCAACAATGCATATTTACAATGTTTAGACCAATGTATTTTGATAAATTTAAAGATAGCATATTTGCTCATTAAAGGGACGGAAATTCAAAAGCGTTTCTTTCAGGATGTAAACATTAAAATGTACTTATATTATCTAATGTCCTTCATTATTTTGATATACTTTCCTTTACAACCATATCTAGATATGCTCAGTAGCTGAAGATTGGTGGATGCACAGAGATGCCTTGTGTGATTAGCTCAACCATGTGCATTGCTATTTCTTCTGTAAAGGATATCTAAAGAATAATCTAAATAGATTGAGTTGATTAAACATTTTTTTAAAACTGTATTCTCTCTCCAGATCAAGAAAGAAAATATTTGGTTGTAATGTCCCTTTAAAATAAAGACGCCATTGCCCAATAACATATGTGAGCAGTTCAGACAAATACAAGCTCAAGGTTTATTTACTAATAATGAACAAACGTGGATTTTAAAATTTATAAACAGATTATCCAAGTTCCGTCTCTTATAAATACAAATTACGCATTTCAGAAATATAGCGTGGGAAACGTATCTTGCAACACGAGATTTGCATCTTTAAAAATTCTAGTCTAATGCCACGCACTAGCACACAATCAATGTGCATTATAAATACATTTTATAGAGCAATGTCAATACTTCACAATTAGTCACAATATTTCTTTAATAAACAATAAATACATACAATGTTTACTATTTTCCAATAAAATGTATTTATATTAAATAACCGGATCAATATTAAACATCGAAATGTGTAAAACATTTACTAATGTGATTATATTTAATAAAAATCAAATAGAGATCAAATGTAAAATGAATATTTAACAGATCACGTATATTAAATCTGAGTCACACATATCCGCATAACAGCACCCCCAGGAGGTATGTGTATGGAAATTACTAAGATATGAAACATTGAGGAACGACCAATCAGAGTTCATAACACAAACATAACTTGAGTCAGTATGGTCTCAAAGACATGATAACAAAATTAAAATATTTTATCCAATCAGATGTACAGATACCATGTCCCATGGTGCATCTCATGTTTACTTCACCATATAAAATTCCATTACACGTTGCCATTTTTGTCAGTTCTCTAATGCCTGCTGGTATATTAATATTATAATATTATATATATATATATATATATATACACATACACACACATCTCGGCAGGCATGATGTCTCCCAGGTTCTCAGGGGTGGAGAGTGCAGCACTGGTCAACGCTGTCGAGGACTTCTATCCGCAGCTGTTTGGGAACAAGAAGAAGTCGATGAAGCAGAGTATTAGGAAGGCCCTCTGGTTGTCTATCACCAATGATATTAAGTTGGTGTGTGGCATCCAGAGAGAACCATGGATCAAATCATGTGGAGGTTCGGGGATATGAGGTTGCGGCTAAGCCATAAAGTCGACCAAATGTGGGAGTGGGTACAAGCCCGTCAGAGGGATGGAAAGCAGGATCCACCCCCACGGAAACTGTACCTGCAACCTTAGGAGGTCACTTTTTGCGCCCTCCTCAATCTCTGGGTCACCAAAAGATTTAGATCCCCTAGCTCCTCAACTTCTTCTTCCCTCCCAGCTGCTGGATCGGAAAGTCCAGACCCGAAGGCCAGTGCAGCTGCTTCTCCGTCTGGTGGCCTGGGAGAAGAAAGTCTAGAGGCTGAACCAGGTAAATATCAGACTTCATATAATATATTAATATTTGAGTATATATTTAATCAATGTGTATATAGTCATATATTCAACCTATATAGCTCTCACAACATACGCTACATATGATGTTTAGATATCTAAATTTAGAATTGTCACACATGAAATAGGAATGTTTCTTGCTCTATCCAGAATATGCGTCACAGAGCGAAAATGGTATTGCGCATCCGTGAAATCCCTATCATCCACCATTTCATACATTGACTATCGAATCATACCACAGTTCGAAATATTAATTGTTATCATTCAATATTAACAAATATTCGATTGGAATCTCGTAATACACCCAATTTGAAATATATTTGATGTCTTTAGAAATGATACTCATCACACTACTATATCCAAATCAATTTCGAATCATGTATGTGCAATTCCGCTTTGAATCATTGCGCAGTGATCATGAAAGATAGAATTGCACACACATGTGAACATGTGTTTGCTGTAACAGTGGCATAACTTTAGACATGTTGGTCAAATCACCGATGCGCAATTCCGCTTTGAATCATTGCGCAATGATCACGAAAGATAAAATTGCGCACACACATGAACATGTGTTTGCTGTAACAGTGGCATAACTTTAGACATGTTGACATGTTGGTCAAATGTATACGTGAATTAGTATATATGTGAAGAATACAGTATCCTTATTTACAATATTCTACATTATAAAAGCTATACTAGCAAGATCAAAATAAAAATTGAACAATCTCTATCAATTAATGACAATGCAAGAAGACAAAAGGCCTAGATTTGGAGTTTGGCGGTAGATGGGCTGTTAACGCTCCGCGGGCTTTTTTCTGGCCGCACAATAAAATTAACTCTGGTATCGAGAGTTCAAAAAAATGCTGCGTTAGGCTCCAAAAAAGAGCGTAGAGCATTTTTACCGCAAATGCAACTCTCGATACCAGAGTTGCTTACAGACGTGGCCAGCCTCAAAAACGTGCTCGTGCACGATTCTCCCATAGGAAACAATGGGGCTGTTTGAGCTGAAAAAAAAACCTAACACCTGCAAAAAAGCTGCGTTCAGCTCCTAACGCAGCCCCATTGTTTCCTATGGGGAAACACTTCCTACGTCTGCACCTAACACTCTAACATGTACCCCGAGTCTAAACACCCCTACCCTTACACTTATTAACCCCTAATCTGCCGCCCCCGCTATCGCTGACCCCTGCATTATATTATTAACCCCTAATCTTCCGCTCCGTAAACCGCCGCAACTTACATTATCCCTATGTACCCCTAATCTGCTGCCCCTAACACGGCCGACCCCTATATTATATTTATTAACCCCTAACCTGCCCCCCACAACGTCGCCGCCAGCTACTTACAATAATTAACCCCTAATCTGCCGAGCGGACCTGAGCGCTACTATAATAAAGTTATTAACCCCTAATCCGCCTCACTAACCCGATCATAAATAGTATTAACCCCTAATCTGCCCTCCCTAACATCGCCGACACCTAACTTCAATTATTAACCCCTAATCTGACGACCGGAGCTCATCGCTACTATAATAAATGGATTAACCCCTAAAGCTAAGTCTAACCCTAACACTAACACCCCCCTAACTTAAATATAATTTAAATCTAACGAAATTAATTAACTCTTATTAAATAAATTATTCCTATTTAAAGCTAAATACTTACCTGTAAAATACATCCTAATATAGCTACAATATAAATTATAATTATATTGTAGCTATTTTAGGATTAATATTTATTTTACAGGCAACTTGGTAATTATTTTAACCAGGTACAATAGCTATTAAATAGTTAAGAACTATTTAATAGTTACCTAGTTAAAATAATTACAAAATTACCTTTAAAATAAATCCTAAACTAACTAAAGTACCAAAAATAAAAAAGAACTAAGTTACAAAAAATAAAAAAATATTTACAAACATAAGAAAAATATTACAACAATTTTAAACTAATTACACCTACTCTAAGCCCCCTAATAAAATAACAAAGACCCCCAAAATAAAAAAATTCCCTACCCTATTCTAAATTAATAGAGTTAAAAGCTCTTTTACCTTACCAGCCCTGAACAGGGCCCCAAGAAAATCAGCTCTTTTGCCTGTAAAAAAAAAACATACAATACCCCCCCAACATTACAACCCACCACCCACATACCCCTAATCTAACCCAAACCCCCCTTAAATAAACCTAACACTAAGCCCCTGAAGATCTTCCTACCTTGTCTTCACCATCCAGGTATCACCGATCCGTCCTGGCATCCGGTGCTGAAGAGGTCCAGAAGAGGCTCCAAAGTCTTCCTCCTATCCGGCAAGAAGAGGACATCCGGACCGGCAAACATCTTCTCCAAGCGGCATCTTCGATCTTCTTCCATCCGGTGCGGAGCGGGTCCATCTTGAAGCAGCCGACGCGGATCCATCCTCTTCTTCCGGCGTCTCCCGACAAATGACGGTTCCTTTAAGGGACGTCATCCAAGATGGCGTCCCTCAAATTCCGATTGGCTGATAGTATTCTATCAGCCAATCGGAATTAAGGTAGGAATATTCTGATTGGCTGATCGGAACAGCCAATAGAATGCGAGCTCAATCTGATTGGCTGATTGGATCAGCCAATCAGATTGAACTTGATTCTGATTGGCTGATTCCATCAGCCAATCAGAATATTCCTACCTTAATTCCGATTGGCTGATAGAATACTATCAGCCAATCGGAATTCGAGGGACGCCATCTTGGACCTCTTCAGCACCGGATGCCAGGACGGATCGGTGATACCTGGATGGTGAAGACAAGGTAGGAAGATCTTCAGGGGCTTAGTGTTAGGTTTATTTAAGGGGGGTTTGGGTTAGATTAGGGGTATGTGGGTGGTGGGTTGTAATGTTGGGGGGGGGTATTGTATGTTTTTTTTTACAGGCAAAAGAGCTGATTTTCTTGGGGCATGTCCCGCAAAGGGCCCTGTTCAGGGCTGGTAAGGTAAAAGAGCTTTTAACTCTATTAATTTAGAATAGGGTAGGGCATTTTTTTATTTTGGGGGTCTTTGTTATTTTATTAGGGGGCTTAGAGTAGGTGTAATTAGTTTAAAATTGTTGTAATATTTTTCTTATGTTTGTAAATATTTTTTTATTTTTTGTAACTTAGTTCTTTTTTATTTTTGGTACTTTAGTTAGTTTATGTAATTGTAGTTATTTGTAGCAATTGTATTTAATTTATTTATTGATAGTGTAGTGTTAGGTTAATTGTAGGTAATTGTAGGTATTTTATTTAATTAATTTATTGATAGGGTAGTGTTAGGTTTAATTATAACTTAGGTTAGGACTTATTTTACAGGTAATTTTGTTATTATTTTAACTAGGTAACTATTAAATAGTTCTTAACTATTTAATAGCTATTGTACCTGGTTAAAATAATTACAAAGTTACCTGTAATATAAATATTAATCCTAAAATAGCTACAATGTAATTATAATTTATATTGTAGCTATATTAGGGTTTATTTTACAGGTAAGAATTTAGCTTTAAATAGGAATAATTTATTTAATAAGAGTTAATTAATTTCGTTAGATGTAAATTATATTTAAGTTAGGGGGGTGTTAGTGTTAGGGTTAGACTTAGCTTTAGGGGTTAATCCATTTATTATAGTAGCGGTGAGCTCCGGTCGTCAGATTAGGGGTTAATAATTGAAGTTAGGTGTCGGCGATGTTAGGGAGGGCAGATTAGGGGTTAATACTATTTATGATAGGGTTAGTGAGGTGGATTAGGGGTTAATAACTTTATTATAGTAGCGCTCAGGTCCGCTCGGCAGATTAGGGGTTAATAAGTGTAGGCAGGTGTCGGCGACGTTGAGGGGGGCAGATTAGGGGTTAATAAATATAATATAGGGGTCGGCGGTGTTAGGGGCAGCAGATTAGGGGTACATAAGAATAACGTAGGTGGCGGCGCTTTGCGGTCGGCAGATTAGGGGTTAATTATTGTAAGTAGCTGGCGGCGACGTTGTGGGGGGCAGATTAGGGGTTAATAAATATAATACAGGGGTCGGCGGTGTTAGGGGCAGCAGATTAGGGGTACATAAGTATAACGTAGGTTGCGGTCGGCAGATTAGGGGTTAAAAAAATGTAATTGAGTTGCGGCGATGTGGGGGGACCTCAGTTTAGGGGTACATAGGTAGTTTATGGGTGTTAGTGTACTTTAGGGTACAGTAGTTAAGAGCTTTATGAACCGGCGTTAGCCCAGAAAGCTCTTAACTCCTGCTATTTTCCTGCGGCTGGAGTTTTGTCGTTAGAGCTCTAACGCTCACTTCAGAAACGACTCTAAATACCGGCGTTAGGAAGATCCCATTGAAAAGATAGGATACGCAATTGACGTAAGGGGTTCTGCGGTATGGAAAAGTCGCGGCTGAAAAGTGAGCGTTAGACCCTTTAATCACTGACTCCAAATACCGGCGGTAGCCTAAAACCAGCGTTAGGAGCCTCTAACGCTGGTTTTCACGGCTAACGCCGAACTCTAAATCTAGGCCAAAATGACTTAAAGTAACAGTCAACAACATAAAAGATAGAAAATAACAATACATGATCTCTTTAGGAAACAATGAACTCACGTGAATACAAATATAATGTTACTTTGTCAATTAGAATAGAAAAATCTGATTGTTTGTTTCCATGGCCTGATTTGTATTAATGATATCCAATCCTGATTGAATATTTTACAGATATGGATGTTGTTGCTGGAACCTCGAGCCTGTGTTCGTCACAGCATAGTATGTCTCATTTTAATTTACCTTTGTCTTACAAACTTGGGCATAACATTACATAATCAATTCACATTGATCTGTATTTATAGGGATACTCTAATTCTCTTTTCTTGTTATTTTCACAGAAGAATCGCGAATCAGAGTTGGGATTCCATTGTAATACAAATCTCAATTTTTGAGTATTTGAAGATATTCCTTCGATTCTTGATATCCTCATTTTAATGTAATCTTAGGGTCATGCCCATTTTATATTCTGCCCCTGGGTAGTGCTTGACATTTTTTGTCTACATTTAGACAACATCAACACGTTTTTACATATGTGCAGATTAGAGAAATATACATCTTATATGCTTTGATAATTTCTTCTTATCATTAAAGGGACATGAAACCCAACATTTAACTTTTATGATTTAGACACAACATGTGATTTTCTAAAAATCTTTCATTTTCTTCTGTTATCTACCTTGCTTCAGTCTATTGTTATCCTTAGTTGAAAATCATATCTAGGTAGGCTCCCGATTAGCAATGCATTACTGTGAGTAACCTGCTGATTGTTTGATGCACAGATAACAGTAGTGCATAGTTGCTCCTTAATACAACTTTCAAAGACAATGAAGCAAACTAGAAAACAAAAAGTATATTTGAAAGGTTTTTAAAATCACAGGCTGGATTTGAATCATACAAATTAATACAATTACACATTTGGAGTTTCATGTCCCTTTAACCCCTTAACGACCGAGGACGTGCAGGGTACGTCCTCAAAAAAAAGGCAGTTAACGCCTGAGAACGTACCCTGCACGTCCTCGGTGTGGAAAGCAGCTGGAAGCGATCCTGCTCACTTCCAGCTGCTTTCCGGTTATTGCAGTGATGCCTCGATATGGAGGCATCCTGCAATAACCTTTTGAAGCCATCCGATGCAGAGAGAGCCACTCTGTGGCCCTCTCTGCACCGGAGATCGGTGGCTTCCTTCGTTGGTGGGTGGGAGCAGTACCGGGAGGCGGGTGGCGGCCATCGATGGCCCTGGAGATGTGGAGGGGGGCGGGATCGTGGGCGGGGATGCCCGGGGGCGCGCACGGATGTGCGCGCGTGCACGGGAGGGCGGGGGCGGGCGCGTGCACGGGAGGGAGCGGGTGGGAACCGCTACACTACAGAAAAAAGTTTAAAATAAATCGGTTAAAAAAGTGAAAAAACAAAAACGATAAACGATCAATGAGGTGGTGGGGGTTTGTGGTGGTGGTGGGGGGGGTTTGGGGAAGCTGCACTACAGAAAAAAAAAAACCTAAGAAAAAAAAGACCTTTTTTGTGCAAGCTGGGTACTGGCAGACAGCTGCCAGTACCCAAGATGGCCCCCAATAAGGCAGATGGGGAAGGTTACAGAGCTGTTTTGGGGGGGATCAGGGAGGTTGGAGGCTAAGGGGGGTCCTACACAGCAGAAGAATTTTTAAAAAAAAACAAAAAAAAAACCTGAACCCCCCAAAAAGCTTTTATTTTAGTACTGGCAGACTTTCTGACAGTACTTAAGATGGCGGGGACAATTGTGGGGTGGGGGAGGGAAGGGAGCTGTTTGGGAGGGATCAGGGGGTCTGATGTGTCAGGTGGGAGGCTGATCTCTACACTAAAGCTAAAATTAACCCTGCAAGCTCCCTACAAACTTCCTAATTAACCCCTTCACTGCTAGCCATAATACACGTGTGATGCGCAGCAGCATTTTGCGGCCTTCTAATTACCAGAAAGCAACGCCAAAGTCATATATATCTGCTATTTCTGAACAAAGGGGATCCCAGAGAAGCATTTACAACCATTTGTGCCATAATTGCACAAGCTGCTTGTAAATAATTTCAGTGAGAAACCTAAAATTGTGAAAAATTTAACGTTTTTTTTTTATTTGATCGCATTTGGCGGTGAAATGGTGGCATGAAATATACCAAAATGGGCCTAGATCAATACTTTGGGTTGTCTACTACACTACACTAAAGCTAAAATTAACCATACAAGCTCCCTACAAGCTCCCTAATTAACCCCTGCACTGCTGGGCATAATACACATGTGGTGCGCAGCGGCATTTAGCGGCCTTCTAATTACCAAAAAGCAATGCCAAAGCCATATATGTCTGCTATTTCTGAACAAAGGGGATCCCAGAGAAGCATTTACAACCATTTGTGCCATAATTGCACAAGCTGTTTGTAAATAATTTCAGTGAGAAACCGAAAGTTTGTGAAAAAATTTGTGAAAAAGTGAACAATTTTTTGTATTTGATCGCATTTGGCGGTGAAATGGTGGCATGAAATATACCAAAATTGGCCTAGATCAATACTTTGGGATGTCTTCTAAAAAAAAATATATACATGTCAATGGATATTCAGAGATTCCTGAAAGATATTAGTGTTCTAATGTAACTAGCGCTAATTTTGAAAAAAAGTAGTTTGGAAATAACAAAATGCTACTTGTATTTATGGCCCTATAACTTACAAAAAAAGCAAAGAACATGTAAACATTGGGTATTTCTAAACTCAGGACAAAATTTAGAAACTATTTAGCATGGGTGTTTTTTGGTGGTTGTAGATGTGTAACAGATTTTGGGGGTCAAAGTTAAAAAAAGTGTGTTTTTTTCCATTTTTTCCTCATATTTTATAATTTTTTTTATAGTAAATTATAAGATATGATGAAAATAATGGTATTTTTAGAAATTTAATTTAATGGCGAGAAAAACGGTATATAATATGTGTGGGTACAGTAAATGAGTAAGAGGAAAATTACAGCTAAACACAAACACCGCAAAAATGTAAAAATAGCCTTGGTCCCAAACGGACAGAAAATGGAAAAGTGCTGTGGTCATTAAGGGGTTAAGAGCAAAGGATAATTAAAGAATCCTGATGATATCCTTAAATTACATATTTGATTATAATTGCATGCTCCATCCCATTCATTACACTGAACACTAAATTTCTCTTTTGTGATTCAGATAGAGCATGCAATATTAATAAACTTTCTCATTTACTACTATAATCAAATTGTCTTCATTCTCTTGGTATCTTTATTTGAAATGCAAGAATGTAAGTTTAGATGCCGGTCCATTTTTGGGGAACAACCTGGGTTGTTCTTGCTGATTGGTGTATACATTCACCGACCAATAAACAAGTACTTTTCATGCTTCGGAAACCAAATATTGCTTAGCTGCCTTATTTTTCAAAGAAAAAAAGCAAGAGAATGAGGACAAATTGATAATAGGAGTAAATTAGAAATATGCTTAAAATTGCATGCTCTATCTGAATCACAAAATTAAAGATTTGGGTTCAGTGTCCCTTTAATAATAAATATCTTCATTAATCCTTACACTGTTTGGATGAAACAATATTGATATCTATATCACATATTCACTCTTGGACTTCCTTTATATATATAAGCATTCTCTAACAGCACCATGATGGCCTATTTTTACAAATATCTTCTGTTTTGCATTGTGATAAATATGTGTTGTGTCCTAAAACAGATTACTGTACATTGCACAAATGGATCGATGTGCCACATGGCTTATGTTAGATTTGTCACCATTTGTTATTCCAAGTGTTGTGTGTGTGTATTATTTTCCAAACATGGATCAATAGTTATATTTAGATATGCCATAGAATCATATGAGAACAATTGGCTGTCTAATATAGTAAGAAATCAAACATATGTGAAAGACATAATTTTCTTTATAATCGCCTTGATTAACTCATATATTATTTATATATATTATGGTTCATATTAGTGCTCTATTCTTCACATTTCTAAGTATATTTGTTATATTCTCAACTAATGTGATTTAGTGATGTCCAAACTGTGTTCACTAATATATTTTAATATCATTAATAGATGTAGTTATTGTGGCGAGAATAGAGGGATCCAACAGCAATGGTGACCTGCCTTTGCAGGATTCTAGTAAGTCCATTGACTCATTCATATGTCATTAAAGGTGTATTTTTAGTAAATATTATGATCATAATTCTGATGAAGCATTCCATTTGAATAATACATATAATTTACTCCTCAGATTATATATATATATATATATATATATATATATATATATATATATATATATATATATATATATATATTTGTTTTTAAAGATTAAGATCTCAAAGCTTCTTAGTCTACACCTTTGTGCTTCAGAACATGGCTAGTATATGTTTATTTTTAGTATAAATTTAGACAACAATCATCAAGTGATACACACATGAGAACTCTTAAATGTTCCATGTACTCAGCTTTTAAGACGCTAAAATGTAATTATTACTCATTGATAATTAGAAATCTAATTTCATTTGTATGCTCCATCAAAATGATGTAATTCCTAACTTTTGTTCAGTATCTCTTTAATGCAACATTGATGTATGTCCTTGAGCAACAGTAACATATTTTAGAATATAGGATTTTAACATGTACACAAAATATTATCTTTTACAGAGATTGATATAACATGTGAGATGGAGGAGGAAGTGGTTCCCTTGGAGTCTGATGGTATGTCAAATATATCTAACATGTATTGAACATGTATTATTGTTTAAAAAATATTCTCTTGAAGAAAAAGAAAGTCTACAGCTTTGGCCCTTTAAAATGTATTATTCCATTATTTTTACAATACACTACTGCCCCCCTTTCCATATCATGCAGCATGAACATTTTTGTATTTTTTGTAAATTTATGTATGATTTGTCATTAATGACATCATGATGTAACGTGCATATTCCATGCAAAACCACAATAATCATCTTCTGATTGTCCAGACAGTCATTGCTATTCATCTGAGTGCCTAGATGCAGACCATATCCTTATGTAATCATTGTTTATAAATTGTAAACCACTTCTAAGTATACATAACACATAATCATGTTGAAATTCCTTGATTTAAGTTCATGATGTATGAGATGTAAATATATTTAAAATATATTTATGTGTAGACTGTCCATTTCAATACAACAAACACTAATATTCCACAAAATTAAAGTATGCATTGATGAATCTGTCTATTAATATTGGGATGACATACATTTAATCCTAATATAAAAGAGAGATTCACAACATTAATCAGAAATTTGAATCAGATAGAGAAGATTATATTCATAATTGATAATATGAATGGTAGTATCTACTGTGTATATATTCTGAAGAGTAATTGATTGAAGCATCAAGCTTAAAATTAGACCATTAAAGATTACAAAGGCAATCAGCAAAATATATATGTAAATCAATGGCCATTTCAATTTCATATTACACACTCCCATATTAATCAATTTTTTAATATTCTGAAATCAATCCACGGGCATGTGTCTAAAAGAACTCTATTGCATTTAAATCTCAAATGCATACCGAAATATTATACAAAATATAAATATATTATCAATTCATAAATATTAGCACATAATGTTGCCTTTGATAAATATGATTTGTAATCTATTTATGAAATGTTACACGAAAAATAACAGTGAACATTCTGAGTTTAAAGGATCTATTAAATCTTCTAAGTAATTATATTTGATTCCAATCAATCAATAACTTAAAACATAGTCATTATTGTGACTTTGTATCAATATTTTATGAGAACAAGAATCCAGACTTTAACTAATGTAGAATCTTTATTTCATTCAAGATAATAATATTTATTGATTTCATATCTGTCTATTTTTTTTATATATTTCAGATGGACCTTCCACTTCTGGGCATCAGCCTCCTGCCCCTCCCCAGCCATAAGCCCCTCCCCAGTCAGAAGCCCCTCCCCAGCCCCAAACCACTCCCGGCCCTTCCCATTCCTCCTGTCCCTCCCAAAAAAATGCCCCTTTGCCCCTCCTCGCCGCTCTCCCCGTATTGCCGCCCATACAGCTCCCCCACCTGCTCAGCCCCCAACTCACCAGGCCCCTGACTCCCCAGCTGTATGGGCTATCCCAGAGGGGCAGCCCAATCCCATCCCTTCCTCCTCCCCTCCCGCTCCAGACTTTTACCCCACCTTCATTGTCCTGGGTGTCGGATTGTCCTTCCCAGCCACAGATGTAAGTATCATTACAAATCCACATTATAACATACTTTATTAAAGGGACATTATAGTGATATAATTAGACATAAAAAAAAATCAAAAAAGTTAAGATAAACCTTTTCTTTATTTGATTAATTTAATTAAATGTTTCAGATCTTCAGTTTTGTGAAATCAACATCTACATTTTCGAATATCTAAATGATATTGCTTAGATGTTGTATATCTATTCTGTATATATGACAATATTTTGTATTTGTCATCACTGCCCTTTTCACAGTGTGTCATAAACTAAAGAAATATATTTTTCAAGATTG
This sequence comes from Bombina bombina, assembly GCF_027579735.1. Lineage (NCBI taxonomy): Eukaryota > Metazoa > Chordata > Amphibia > Anura > Bombinatoridae > Bombina > Bombina bombina. The sequence continues at coordinate 541,929,533 of NC_069502.1, read as the reverse complement.
AGAGAGTTTTGATAAGATCTTAAAGGGACAGTATACTATAAAATAGTTTTTCCCTTAATGTGTTTACAATTAGTTTTGGGACCAGCTGCAGAGTATAAAATGTATGCAATTTGCTTGTTAAGGCTTCTTTGTGTATATGAATTAGCTGATTTTGTGTTTAGAAGCCACAACCTAATAAAATAGTTTGAACTTGTAGGTATTATCAGATCTCATTACTTTCTCCCATTTAGAAAATATACATGCTTCTTTATCTCATATCACTCCATATACCAATCACCAATACTTGGATAGAACAATTGAAAATTAACTTTTTCTGACCTTATCTCTTCTATAACCCACTGGGAGTGTCATTTCTTCTGCTTGCTGTTTTTACACAGCTTGGCCTCGAGGCCAAAAGTTTTAAGGATAGGTGTGGATACCACAGGCTAAATAAACTATTTCAGATGCCAATGTAAGGACAATGCAAATACTTATAAACAATTTAATACACTCCAGCAGGTAAAGTGGATCATTGTGAACAAATTAAAGGAGATAACATTTTTAAGTAAACTGTCCCTTTAATGGTTTATCTATGAAGAACATATTTAATGTGTAAATCTTCTATATAGAATATTTAATTATAATAATGATTTGTCTTTTTATTATTACAATGTATCTTTGCTCTCTTTTTATTATGTGCTGGAATTAACAATAATTTTAATACTTTATTCTTGTTTAGGTTGTGACGCTAGAGGCTCTAGCACGTATATAGCAGACCATGCTGAGGAACAGTGTGTTGCTGGGAAGGATGCACGACACCATGCATACCCAACTGCGGATTCAGCTCTTGACACTAGAGCGTGTTGTGCGTCTAGAGTCAATGCATGAATCTGAAGCTGGTAATGCACAGGACGATGAGGGTCATGCTGATGCCCCATAAGTGGAGGATCTGGAGATGCTCCGAGGGCGCAGATACAAATCTTCTGTCCACATGTTACTTTGTTTGTATTTATTGTTGCCATTTGGCCTTTTTTGTTTTTTGTTGTGCCTGGTGCACTCTTTCACCTTGTCAAATGGCTCCAATGGGGCTGTGTTGGCCCTTTTCAACTCCCTCCAAGGACTGTGATACACTATGGCACCTTGTCAGATGGCTCCAATGGGGCTGTGTTGGCCCTTGTCAACTCCTTCCAAGGACTGTGATACACTATGGCACCTTGTTGGAGGGCTCCATTTGGGCTGTGTTTGCCCTGTCAACTCCCTCCAAGAACTGTGATACACTATGGCACCTTGTCAGGTGGCTTCAATGGGGCTATGTTTGCCCTGTTAACTCCCTCCAAGGACTGTGATGCACTCTTTCACCTTGTCAGATGGCTCCAATGGGGCTGTGTTGGCCCTTGTCAACTCCCTCCAAGGACTGTGATACACTATGGCACCTTGTCAGATGGCTCCAATGGGGCTGTGTTGGCCCTTGTCAACTCCCACTAAGGACTGTGATACACTATGGCACCTTGTCAGATGGCTCCAATGGGGCTGTGTTGGCCCTTGTCAACTCCCTCCAAGGACTGTGATACACTATGGCACCTTGTCAGATGGCTCGCATGGGACTGTGTTGGCCCTGTCATCTCCCTCCAAGGACTGTGATGCACTCTTTCGCCTTGTCAGATGGCTCCAATGGGGCTGTGTTGGCCCTTGTCAACTCCCTCCAAGGACTGTGATACACTATGGCACCTTGTCAGATGGCTCCAATGGGGCTGTGTTGGCCCTTGTCAACTCCCACTAAGGACTGTGATACACTATGGCACCTTGTCAGATGGCTCCAATGGGGCTGTGTTGGCCCTTGTCAACTCCCTCCAAGGACTGTGATACACTATGGCACCTTGTCAGATGGCTCCAATGGGACTGTGTTGGCCCTGTCTTCTCCCTCCAAGGACTGTGATGCACTCTTTCGCCTTGTCAGATGGCTCCAATGGGGCTGTGTTTGCCCTTGTCAACTCCCTCCAAGGACTGTGATGCACTATTTCACCTTGTCAGATGGCTCCAATGGGGCTGTGTTGGCCCTAGTCAACTCCCTCCAAGGACTGTGATACACTATGGCACTGTATTAGATGGCTCCAATGGGGCTGTGTTGGCCCTGTCAACTCCCTCCAAGGATTGTGATACACTATGGCACCTTGTCAGATGGCTCCAATGGGGCTGTGTTTGCCTTGTCAACTCCCTCCAAGGACTTTGATGCATTCTTTCACCTTGTCAGATGGCTCCAATGGGGCTGATTTATCAATATGAGTTTTTGTAACGTTATCTTATTTCTTTATGTTTTATGACATCATAATAAAATAAATGTCATTAATATATTATTTGTCCTCTTTATTCATTTATTCATTTAGGTGGTTAATCCTTAAAGGGACATGAAACCAAAAAATGGTCTTTCATGATTCAGATATATAATACAATTGTCCAGAAATTTATTTAATTTGCTTAATTTTCTTGATTTACTTTGCAGAAAGGTTTATCTTTGCAAGATCATGAGTAGCAGAGAAGTGATGTTCTAGATGTTGATTGTTGTTTGTATATATATATAAACCAAAATTCATTAAAATTATGGGGGGAGATAAAAAACTGAAATTAAAATCCTCCATGTCTCAAAATTAAATCAATGTAAATATTTGAATAGGAAATTAGTACATCTAGGCAAGTATCCCTGCTTGCTTTTCCCAAGAAATTCTTAATATACAATGTGTCCCTTTTTAAAGCGTAAAGATATAATGTACAACCAATCCCGATTTTCCTAATGTATCTAGTAGCTTTATTTCTCATTTAAAGGGACATGAAACACAATAATCTATTTTCTCATTTATGTATAACATACGATTTTTAAATAATTTTCTTTCCATAAATTCTCAATTTTGCTTCAGTCTCTTTGCATCATTTGTTTAAGGAGTATCAGGGCACTACTGGTTTCTAAATGAACACATAGGTGAACCAATGACAATCAGTATATATATGTACACCATCAGCAATTAGAACATCGTATTTTTCTGCTCTTGAGATTACCTCTTAACACATTTCATCAAAAGATTAAACTTAAATTTGAAAATGAAGTTCAAATTGCAATGTTGTTCCTAATCATGTAACATAAAATGCTTGCTAAATAGTTAATAATCCTCCGATTGTAATGAAATATATCCTTATTACCAACAATGGATTCTATTTCATATATCACAGTATTACGTTATCTAGCGTGACATTCATAGATAACAATATAGCACATACTAGTTATTAAAATATAAATTCGTTTCTTATTGACATGCCAAGCTGTAAAATGAGTTCTTGGATTGGATGCCGTTTTAACGCAATCTTGGATGCGCCTTTGATTGGATGACGTTTTTACACGATCTCGGATGCGCCATGTTGCTTAAGACGTCACATGCCAAGCTGTAAAATGAGTTATTGGATTGGATGCTGTTTTTACGCGGTCTCGGATGCGCCTTTGATTGGATGCTGTTTTTAAACGATCTCAGATGCGCCATGTTGCTTAAGATGTCACATGCCAAGGTGTTAAATCCGTCTGAATGGATTACGTTGTCCCGCAATATTTGATTTTGCACGTAACCTACGCTTGTGAATGAGAAGACTAGTTTAAAACCATGACGAGTATGGATTGTGTCAATCATGTACATTGTTGAACCATAGCTGATAAAGAACACAAAAAATCTCTCATGATGGCTGTTGCGTTGAAGAAACGAATGAAGGCAATATGTTTTTCCTGCATAATATATTTTGAGGCAAGTGCAAATCCATGAACATACTCCATCTTGTTTAATATGTTTGGCAACAATATTTTCCTTTTAATTTTCTACATATCTAATTCCTAAAGATGCGCTTTTGTATTTGAATCAAGTAATCAATATGCATTGACCTTTATCATATGATAATTATATGAGATGCCTTCTTATTCTAGATGTTATGTTCTGATCTTTTTTCTTAAAGGGACATTATACACTAATTTTTTCTTAGCATATATGTTTTGTAGATCTATTTATATAGCCCATATTTATTTTTAAATGTATAGTTTTGCTTATTTTTAAATACCATTGCTGTGCTTTTCAGACTCCTAACCAAGCCCCAAAGTTTGATGTGAATACCATCAGCTACCTTCTCCAGCTTGCTCCTGTTTGTGTAAAGGGTCTTATCATATGCAAAAGAAGGGGGAGTGGGTAGTGTTTTATTTCCCACTTGCAATGTGGCTTTCCAGCTAACTTTTCAACAGAGCTAAACTGAGAGTTTTTAAGTAAGTCTTTAAACAGTTTTCTCATGGATTTTTATATCAGTATCTGGGCATCTTGTTCTTTATAGTTGTGTCTATTACATGCAGTTCTGTGAAAATGAGTGTATACTGTCCCTTTAATGTAAATGCTCAGTATTGTGTCATGTATGACTCCCACATTGTTAATCTCCAAATATATTACTGTGAGCATATATTTCTAATGAACTCTTAAAAGGACATGAAATCAGATTCCTTCTAAATGAAATGTCTTTCTTAAATAATTTAAACACAATAATGTATCTGTAAGAAAATAGACTTTATTTAACATGTCGAGAGAAATATGGCATACAGGCTTAGTATCCTAATCAAATATTTTCTTGTTTGAACAAGTACGTGTAGATATACCAACAATCCCTAAGGATTACTAAATGTTAGCAAATGTTCTTGCTTAAAGGGACAGTCAAGTCAAGCAAAACAGTAAAGATTTAAATCTTGAAAAATGCAAATTTTATAAAAATATATGGCAAACTTTTAGCACCAATTTATCTTAGTTCTCTTGGTGTTCTTAGTTGATATCTAAACCTTGGAGGTACATCTGCTCATTTATTCGAGCTTGAAGAGTGCATCTAATCTGAATGCATTTTGACCACTAGAGGGCATTATTTTTTGTGTTTCATATAGAAAACATTGAGCTCATGCAGTATAGTTACCCTGGATTGATCAGTGATTGACTGAAATGCTGGTCTGTCAAAAGAACAGAAATAAGTGGTCATTTTTTAGAGGCATAGATACAAGGTTAATCACAGAAGTAAAACGTGTATTTCTCTAAGTCTTGTTTTTACAAACTTGATAATGCGTAATAAAGTGTTTTCTTTGTAACCAACAATAATTAATGTTGTGACTGTGAATTTAAGCTGTGTTGTTGGCATCAAAACAGTGATATGCCATCATGTATAATTGTAATGGTCATTTTGTTTGAGATTAGGGAAACAGTTTGGAAATCACATCACAGAAACCAATTAATGTAATATAAGTATGTGATGATGTGGTCTCCACACACTTGTAAAACACACTATGCAAACAATCTGCCTCCATGGACCCGGTCCCATAGAAGCAGATTATATACAGAGTGTGCTCCACAAGTGTAAGAAGACCACATCATCACATACCTATCCATTACACATTAAATTGCTCAATAAATATATATAAAAAAAACGTACTACCTCTTTCTTCCCCTCTTCCCATGAGACTGAGGCTCTGGGGGGGCAACTTCCCCCTCCGACGAGTTCTCATCAGAGATGTTTGGGGAAGAGGGGAAGGAGGAGAACTGGGATCACCCGGCTGAGGGGGAGATTGAGAATGAGATGGAGGAGGGCCAGGAGCAGATGGTCCAGCAGCAGATGGCCCAGCAGCAGATGGTGCATTATGCGCCTCCCAGAGGACCTGAAATATATCTTTCAGAGTATGCAAGATCACTCTTTAGTCTTGACAAAGCTCTCTTTGGTCTTGTTGAATCTCATTAATTTCTTCTGTCAGCTGGATTCTGCTTTCCGCCTGTTCCCTCTGGGAGGCACGCATCTCTTCCAGAAAATCCTCACCCTGACATATAAAGCTCTCAACTGCACTGCTCCCCCCTACATCTCAGAACTTGTCTCTAGATACTCTCCCTCCCACCCCAATCAATCAGCTCAGGATCTCCTCCTCTCTTGTTACTTCCTCACATTCCCATTTACAGGACTTCTCCAGACTCGCCCCTATCTTGTGGAATTCCCTGCCTCGCTCCATAAGACTCTCCCCTAGTTTTAACAGCTTCAAGCACTCCCTAAAAACTCTACTATTCAGGGATGCATACAACCAACACTAACCTTTCCTAACTCCACTGCTTCCCCTTGAACCCCTTAGAGTGTAAGCCTATGGGCCAAGCTGTTTACAGATCGCTTCATAAGAGCCGACTACAACAGTGAAACTCTCGGCAGGGCCCTCTACCCACTTGACCCCTTTAAAAGCTATCCTGTACATTGACTATGTTTACAGCGCTGTGGAATCTGTTGGCGATCTACAAATACCTGATGATAATAATAATAATAAAATCTCTTAATATCTGCAGCTCTGCTATCTCCTCCTGAGTAGCTGCTGGTGCATGGCGGGCTGCTGGTGCAGGAGGAGCTGCTGCAGGGATCTCTTCTGCAGTGGGAGCTTCTTCAGAGGATGCGGATAGAGGGATGTCTTCCATGTCTCCCCGAGGTGTCGAGTCATCTGCACCACTCTCACGCTGTGCTGCCTCCTCCCCAGGCTCAGACTCTGTATATTGTAAAAAGAAAAAAATTGAGATATTAGCACAGTTCCAAATAAAGATGTAAATGCTTTTGCTTGCAATAGAATTACAAAGGCAGCCTCATTAATACACTTTCATATACAACAATCAATACGATTTCTGCATTTTCCAAACCATGTTTCTGATATCTATATGGTCAATCTGAATGTGATTTTGCGTTTGTTTTCAGTCTGTTTAAATGCACATATAATCTGTAGACTAGATACCAATGTGATGGCTTTTCGTGAAATGCAACTTTTTCAAGGTAATTGTGAATGCGTTTACATAATAATGTCTAAAAAAGCATAACTGCGTTAATCATATCCTTAACCTCTTAAGGACATATGACAGATTTTTTTCCGTCATAAAACAATTGAGCAAACTGAAAGCTGTGTCCTTAAAGGGTTAAATACATTATTTATTTTTGATGTAAAGAGATTATTAAATGAGCTTACTGGAAGATAAGAGTGGCAGGTTCCTGGTATCGACTCCTCCGATACCGACTATGGCCACTGGAATGCAACATTTACTCCCATCGGGAATATTCCACGATCATTTCAGGACCACCACCGGTCCCTGTTAGATATTGGTTCTCCCTCGAGAGCTTTCTTTTGAGTTCCATTTTGCAGCCCTGGTAGCGATGCTGTATGGATTTGACATCCCTGTTATGGACCCCCACTGCATTAACGGCATCCCTGATCTCCAGCCATAACTTCCTCTTCTCCTTAGGGGTGGCCTTCTGAGCCTGCAGCCTCCTAGCCCTCTCCATATAAGCCTCTATGAAGGCCTCCTTCTCATCCATAGTATATCTTGCCTCCCTAGTCAGCTTGGCTTTCCCCTGTGATGTGAGCCTCTGTTTCCCGGACTGTAAAGCTCTACACTGCCCGCCACTGGGCCCAGCCACTTCTTCATCTTGAACAAAGTGGCCGGTTCCACCCACCGCTTCCTCCCCCCTTCCTCTCCCCCTTCCTGTCCCCATTCCTGTCCTGTTCCTCTTCCTCTCCCCCTCTCCTGCCTAACCTCCTCTACAATATCTTCTCTGACCTCCTGCCTGATGAGCTCTAATAGCTGCGGGCTAATCTGCCCCCTATCCCCCCTCCCAACATACTCAAACAAAAAGTGAATGTGCCCAAAGGAAAGGGGTCAAAATAAATTAAAAAAAAAGTGCTCAAAGTGTGAAAGGGATATAAATAAAAGAGGGTAAGGAGTATTAAACAGACAAAAATGTAGAAAAAGGCTAAAATGAGGATATGTAAAAAAAAATCTAACTATGGGATGGGTATGGGCTTACAGGGAATGGGGTATGGTCTTAAAGGGAATGGAGTTTGGGCTTACAGGGAATGGGGTATGGGATGAAATGGAATGGGGTATGGAGTGTAGTATGAGAGGGGATGGGGTATGGAGTCTATGTAGTGTTATTGATAAGTGTATATATGTATTGAATGTGTTTGTGTGCAAATGTGTTAAGTATTCAGAAAAACGCACACTCACTACCGCTCTCTCACTATCTCACACTACCACTAACTCACTATCTCACACTACCACTAACTCACTATCTCACACTACCAGTAACTTACTATCTCACACTACCACTAACTAACTCACGATCTCACACTACCACTAACTCACTAGCTCACACTACCACTAACTCACTATCTCACACTACCACTAACTCACTATCTCACACTACCAGTAACTTACTATCTCACACTATCACTAACTAACTCACTATCTCATACTACCACTAACTAACTCACTCTCTCCCACTACCACTAACTAACTCATTTACTAACACTAAATCTCAAAAAACCAGTAACTCGCTAAATCTCTCTAATCTCACAAAATCCTCCAGCAACACAGTCAAAGAAGCCATGCTTGTAGCGTGCTTATATACCCTATGTAAATGTTTAATGATGTACCGGTTTGCAAAGTAAAGTATGTTCAGGTGTGCTTTGTTTGTAATTAGTATGTGTGCAATGTGTATTAGTTGTGTGAATTTGTGCAGGCTCATATTGAGTTAGTATTTGTGTAATGTGTATAATGTGATGATGTCATAGTGATCGTTTTGCATAACATTGTCCAAAAATATTATCTGTAAATGTAAATACATATTTGTGATGGTGTCGTATTTGTGAAGTGTTGTAAATGTTTCTTTGTACTAATGTTCCGTAATCTTGAATGTATATGTTTTGTTTGAGTATGAGTGTGCAATTCTTTTTTCGTGTTGTTTTGTTTGTGTTGTTTTGTTCCGCTCTCTCACTATCTCACACTACCACTAACTCACTATCTCACACTACCACTAACTAACTCACTCTCTCACACTACCACTAACTAACTCACTCTCTCACACTACCACTAACTCACTCGCTAACACTAAATCTCAAAATACCAGTAACTCGCTAAATCTCTCTAATCTCACAAAATCCTCCAGCAAAACAGACAAAGAAGCCATGCTTGCAGCGTGCTTATATACCCTATGTAAATGTTTAATGATGTGTGTGCAATTCTATTTTTGTGTTGTTTTGTTCCGTGTTGCAAGATCGTAAGGTATTTATGTATTCCTCTTTTAGTGTAAATGTTGTTTATTCTTTTTCTTTTCCGATTGTGAATATGTAATGCAAATGTTACGTGATTGTTTTTTGTACATTTGATGTGTGTTTTTTTTGTGCATTATGTGGTATATGTAATATGACAGAGCAGTGCGTATTTCTCGCGAGATCGAGTGTTAGCTGAAAATGCTGTGCTTCTTTCTTTTATCATTGATCTCTATGAGAATGTTTAGCGCTGCCATGATTACGCATAGAAAATAAACGCGGTAGTCATGTTACCGCGACGCGTTACAAGGTTGTTTGGAGACTCGTAATACCAACGTTAAGAAAAGTGCGCAATGGAAATAAAGTACACGTAACTAACGCACCCCTCCGAATGCACAACTCGTAATCTAGCCATTTTTTTTTCTTACTTTGACCATAAACAAAGGCTGTAAATTAAATGTATTCCTATTTTTTTAAAATGTAACAGTATCATAGTATTACTTTCTAATTTTACCATAGTTTCACCAACACTGACAAGTAAAATGTAATAAAAAACAGAAGCTATTAATATTCATATTTAACTAAGCAATAACTACCTAGTTTTCATCAGCCTGTGTAGTAACAGTTATTAAAAATAACAGTCATCTAATCCCTGACCTGGTTCTCAATACAACTAGGCAATGAGAGGCAGGGCAAAACTGCATAAATAATAATGCTGATGACTGGATTGGGCTAAGACAAAAGGCCCTCAAATGGCTTGCCCACTGGTTAAATGCTCTGTATGGCCTATGCTCAGTGAACTGAAACAGTTTTCTAAAGAGGAAAGGTCCAAAATTCTGATCCACAACTTCAGGAAGTATTTGGTTGAGGTTGTTGCTGCCAAGGGGGAGGGGGGGCTAATCTTGTTAATAAATCCAATAGTTTACATACTTTTTGCACCCTGGACTGTATATATTTACATAAGCTGTTAAAGACATAAAAACGTATAATTGTTTGCGAGTTATTTGTTTCTCTATTGTGACTTAGTTGAAGATAAGATCAAATTTTATGACTAATATGCAAAAATCCAGGTAATTCTAAAAGGTTCACTGTATTGTCACTGTATCTGGGAACAAATCTTTTACTTTAACTGAGGCAGTAATGCTAAAATCTTTTAGATAATTATGTACAAAGCTAAAGATCTTTCTTTTCAATTTTCCTTTGGCGATTCTTTCTAAATGTCACATACATAATACAGTGCAAGGAAAGACTAACTGTGAATATTGGAATAGAGCAGGCATCTTTGTGGCATATTTCGAGGTAATTTTAGACACAAATAAGGGTGTGTATAGTCATATTTGTCCCAGAAAATACACTTTATTTTATTGGGTGTGATATTTTTAAAAGGCCAGCATATCACTCCTGTATGGTATTCTGGATAAAATAACAGACAAATGGAAAAAATAAACAGTGCATATATTTAATATCTAAAATATTTGTTCCTACATATTTTAATTGTGCTGTTTCTTTATATGTATATACACAAACACATATATATGTGAGTGCTGGATCCATACTTGTTTCTTATATGTGGATATTTGGTCCGTGCACCTTCCAGATACAATACTCTGACTGATCTGTTTTTCACTGCACTTATTGAATATCTTATTCATACGTAATCACTATTGGGATTGTCACTGGGATATCATGTCACAGGCTGAGGCACAGGATACTTTGGACCAGGATAACTCTGAGGGTGCCATTGTTTTCCAATTTACAGAGGAGGATGAAAGCAAGATTAGATTCAATGAACTATCTATAAAAACCAAAAGAGAACAACAAGAGCAATTATACAACCAATTGGTTAAATTAAAGAAAAGGGGTGTGGATCTAAAACTGCATGGGTGCTACCTCTCAGATTATCATAGACAGGCTTACATACCTAAGGGGTTCAGAATTAAAAATACCCCTACTAATGGTCGCAACAATGCCGTATTTTGTAGAAAGTGGTGCAGCATATTAAATAAATGCTCACTTGATATAATACTATTAGTAATAGAGGAAGTGGGCACCCTACTAAGGCAAGTTGAAAGTTAGATGAGTACCTTTGAAACAACTTATGGTGAGAAACTGAGAGGTGATGGTGATGAAAATTGGCTGGACAAGTTAAAAAAACAGGTGGATGATTATGAAAAGGATTTAATCTCATTTAAAGAAAGAAAATGGGAAGCAGTGACAACTGACTACAGGGAGAAGAGGATCTATAGATGGTTACTTGGTCCAGAAGAAATGCGATTTATGTTCAGAAACAGAAGGACTAAGGTCTATAAGCCTAGGTCTCTCAATACCATAGAAAGTTCAGACAATAGTTCAGATTCAAAACACATGGGGGCTGAAACATCTCTTGCCAACACAACCTATGACCACCCGATCAAAAAACGCCAGGGGGGGGAGGCCACACCCCAGACGAAGTGGTCACAAGCACAAGAGGCTACACATGGGGAAGACCACCCAGGCAGTGGAGAGGACAATGGAACCAAGCATCATAATCAATTTAAGCACACATCAGCTAAGCCCTGCAAAGGTCAGAGTATTAGAAAAAGGACTTACCTTTGTGCCAACATCAAGGCCAGATGATTTTGCATTTAAAGTGGATCTATATAAATTTAACAGAAAACTACGCCTCAAGACGTTTTTTGGTAATCTTATTACTGATACCACTATTGAGAAATTCAAAGAACAGAGCAGCTTTGATCCTAAAACAACCAATGCAAGTATCAATACCTAATTTAGATTGATACAGGATGAGTTCAAAGATATAATGACAGCGGACCATCACATAGTTTGAAACAACCTCCGTAAAGAGGAATGGTTAGCATTGAAGGATCTAAGAAGCAACCATAAGTTGGTTATAAGGGAAGCGGACAAGGAAGGAGCACTTGTCCTACAGGATTACAATAACTATAAGGATGAGATCCTATCACAAATAAATTATACCAACATTTATCGCAGATTATACAAGGATCCAACAACAAAGTTCAAGACCATCATTGATGAATACTTACTTTTGATGCTGGATAATGACATTCTGACTATGACTATTTGATGGTTGAACATTCCATTATTCCAATTATCTACATAATATCGAAAGGTACATAAAGACCCACTTAGACCACCTGGTTGCCTTTAGTGTCTGCCCGGGGGTTTATATTGCAAACATTGGCCAACTTCATCAATGATTTGTTACAACCTATGGTTAGACAGATGACTAGTTTTCTATTGGATTAAATAGAATTGATCAAACTACTACAAAACAGGAACAATCTAGAGGGTAATGAGCTACTGGTCACCCTCAATGTAAATAGCTTGTATACAATGATACCCCATACAGAGGGGAGGGCTTCTATACGTACAAGATTGCTGCAGTATCCCTATGTGGGACCAACATTGGATGTCATTTAACAACTTTTGGAGTACTGCTTAAAGTATAATTAAAGTATAATTAATAAATTTTATCTACAGGTGTCAGGCAAAGCGATGGGATCCAATGTAGCCCCATCCTATGCCAATCTCTATATGGCATTATTCAAAACCAATGGTACTGACTTGTTCCAGGATCATCGTATCAAGCTCTTTTGCAGGTATATAGATGACCTTTTCATCATTTTGAATGGAGACAAGAATGATCTTGAACACTGGTTTGAAAAGCTAAACACGGCAAACAAACTTGAAATTCAAGATGACCTACAGTAATTAAGTGGTTGATTTTCTGAACTTACGAATATTCAAATTACACACAACATTATTCCAGAGAGAGACTGATAGGAACGCTGTCATTGAAGGTACAAGTTGCCATCCGCATTACCTCAAGAAGGCTCTACCAAAGTCTCAGTTAAAATGTGTAGCACGTAATAACAGTGATAACAACACTAAGATCATACAGAAGGAAGAAAAGCTGTGGATATAACCATAAACAAATGGATGAATCATATTTGGAGATTCTGGCTATGACACAGGAACAGGCACTAACAAAGATGGATATCATGGATGATGACAGAGAATGATTGATATTCTCAACCACATTCACTCCAGAAAAGATGGATTTACCAAAGATTCTGTGTTACAACTGGAAGATCATTTCAACTAATGCTTCACTACCCTGTGGTAACATGGACTTGCCAATGGTTGGGTACAAGAGGGCATCCTCTTTACGGGACATGCTGATGCGTCCAGATAACAAATCCAGTTACACAACTAAGGCATGGTTACATACTACAAAAAATGGGTGCTTCCGGTGCAGTGGATGCACTACTTGTAGTGGCATGACCTAAAGCAAATTTTTTACACTCCCTTGGTCTAATAAGAAATTTGAGATCAGGCATAGGGTTACTTATACAACCAAGTACGTGGTATACATGCTCCACTGCCCTTGTGGTAAATTTTATATGGGTAAGACTCAGGATGACGCACGCACTCGGATGGCCAATCATAGGTTAGCGATTAGGGCAGCCCTTGGCACAGGAAAATCTGACCAACCCACTGCCAGGCACTTTTTACAGAGACAACACACAGTAACTGACTTAAGATTCATTATCATT